>NW_028261381.1:2742500-3042500 GCF_051295495.1 Thamnophis sirtalis | reverse complement strand
GTCCGTTCCCAAACTTCCAGTTTGCGTGTTGGGCCGTTTTTTGCCCTCACCAGGCTCCTAGAAAGCCTCTACAGCCTGGGGAAGGCAAAAAAAATGGACCTACGGGGCCCACCGGAAGTCAGAAAATGGGCCGTTTCCATCCTCTGGAGGGCCTCTGGGGGGGCGTGGGGCGTTTTTGCCCTCCCCAGTCTCCAAGAAAGCTGTGTGCGCATGTGTGGGGCAGTGGGGGCATCATGCATGCATGCGCAGGGGGCATGGTGTGTGGGGGACATTAAATTATGGGGTGGGTATGTGAGCGGGTGCAATAGCGCATGCACATATTTTTGGTACCCAAGGTGAAAAAGGTTTGCCATCACTCCCCCATATCATTCCAGATAAAGCCTCCAGTGATCAAGTATCCACAACTTCTGAAGGCAAAAGCTGTGCCACTGGTTGTTTTCACTGTGGCAGCCCCTTAAATACTGGAACACCGCTGTCATGTCACCTGTTCTGACCCCCCCCTCCTCCGTCCAGGAACGAAAGCCAAAATAAATGTAAAAGAGAATCTTTTTTAATCAGTCCAGACTCTCGTTGGCTGCAAGCCCAAAATAAACAAAGAGATAAGCACTCTGGCTGCAAGTCCTACAAACCTAGGCCAATGCAAACAAGCTCTCACAGCAAACCAATTCGCCAAGTTGGCTTCTCCTAATCGTGAACGTTGACTTCTGCAAAAGGGCGTGACACAAGCAGTCTCTTTTATAATCAGGAGAGGATCTTAATAAGCATCAGCTGAGCGTAATCATCTCGTATAATTACGCAGTTGTTCTAGTCGCCGAGTAGCCCTTCGATGGCGTGCATCCCGAAACAACTCACAAGTGTTTTCCGGATCACTCCCTCTGATCCAAGGCTCCGGTGCCACCTGGTGGCCAACCAGTCTCTCCTCGCCCTGCTCGGAGTCGGCACCCTGTCCAGAGTCCTCCACCTCCTCCAGGGCCGACTCATAAGACCCCTCGCTGTTGGAGTCTGGCGGCAGCTCCAATGGCTCCTGCCGGGCCACAACAGTCACCCTTAGTCCTTCTTTTCTGTAGACTAACCATACCCAATTTCTGCATCTGTTCTTCCTATGTTTTAGTCTCCAGTCCTTTAATTGTCTTAGTTGTTTTTCTCTGCACTTTTTCCAAAGTCTTAATATCTTTTTTGTAATGTGGTGACCAAAACTGAATGCATGATTCCAGGTGTGGCCTTACTAAGGTTTTATAAAGCAGTACTAATACTTCATGTTATCTTAGTTTACGCAACCAAGGATTGCATTCACTTTTTTGGCTGTTTGACTCATGTTTAAGCGATCATCCATTAGTACTCCAAGGTCCCCCTCACAGTTACTTTTTTTTTGAGCCAAGTTTCGATTAATCTGTACTTGTACCTTTGGATTTTCCTGCCTAAGTGTAAAATTTTGCTTTTCTCCACTTTAAATTTCATATTGTTGGATAGGGCCCATTGTTCTAGTAAGGAAACAACGTCACGAAATGAAACTAGAAAAAGCCAAGGTTCAACATTAGCATGGATACCTGCTTCTTTCTGATTCTCCACCTCTTCTCCAAATTGGGATGGATTTCTTACCTGGTTGAAGGCAATCAGGGAACAAATACCATCTCCTCCAGAGAGGGCAGCAAAAGAATAAAGGGAAAACAAAGCTAGCCTTTTCTAAAAGCTCACCTGGAGAAGAGAACCTTTCTGCTCCCAACTGATTGCGTAGAATGAGAGTTCCCTGGGTAATGACTACAAATATTCTCTTTTATTGGTTTCCTGGGTTTTGCTTGTCTCTGCCCAGTCTCTAGACAAGCAGATTTAGATTTCATCTTTCACTTCAGAATTCTTCGGATGTTTCCTCCTCCTTTGCTGCAGAATATATTAATTTACCTGAATTAAATCTCTTCCTTCCTAGCTGTAGAACAGTAAGCAGAAGCAACTATATCATTTGTCTCTGTTGTAATGGGTTGTATATACGCATGTTCATGTCTGAAGAAGCAAATAATTACAGGTTCAGAATAGGTTTCCATAACTGTATTATTTATTTATTTATTTATTATTTATTTATTTATTTATTTATTTATTAATTAATTAATTAATTAATTAATTAATTATTAAAATTTATATGCCGCCCAATCCCGAAGGACTCCGGGCGGCTTACAAAAGAAGAAAGAAGAAAAAGAAAATAAGAAAAAGACAGTTTAAAATCACAACACCATATACATTCATTCTAATCATGGCTGGACCTCAACAATGAGGTCAACAGCCTCAGGCCTGCCGGAACAGCCAGGTTTTTACAGCTTTCCTGAAGGCCATGAGAGTGGGCAAGGTCCGGATCTCTGGGGGTAGCTGATTCCAAAGTGTCGGAGCAGCCGCAGAGAAGGCTCTCCTCCGGGGACCCGCCAGCCGACACTGTCTGGCTGACAGCATCTGAAGGAGGCCCAATCTGTGGGATCTTACCGGCCGTTGGGAGGTATGTGGCAGTAGGCGGTCTCGCAGGTACGCTGGCCCTAAGCCATGTAGGGCTTTAAAGGTAATAACCAACACCTTGAATTGCGTCCGGAGACCAATTGGTAGCCAGTGCAGCTCGCGGAGGACAGGTGTAACGTGGGTGTACCTCGGTACACCCAATATCGCTTGCGCGGCCGCATTCTGAACTAGCTGCAGTCTCCAAACGCTTTTCAAGGGTAGCCCCATGTAGAGCGCGTTGCAGTAATCCAGCCTTGAGGTGACAAGGGCATGAGTAACCGTTTGAAGTGCCTCCCGATCCAAATAGGGCCGCAATTGGTGCACCAGGCGAACCTGGGCAAAGGCCCCCCTGGTCACAGCCGACAGATGGTGTTCCAGTGTCAGCTGTGAATCCAGGAGGACCCCCAAAATGTAGGCCCTCTCCGAGGGGTGTAAATTTTCACCCCCCAGGGTTAAGAATGGACTGTCTAGGCTGTCCTTCAGGGGCAGCATCCAAAGCCACTCAGTCTTATCAGGATTGAGCACAAGTTTGTTCACCCCCATCCAGATCCCGACAGCTTCCAGGCATCGGCACATCACGTCCGCCGCTACACTGAGCTGGCACGGGGCAGGTAGATACAGTTTAAATCCAAATTTATTCATGTTTAGAGTACATTTATTTAAATCAATGGGATTTGTTGGTTACAAAGTTACATAATGGGAGCTGTCTTTGATTAATGTCAACTGGAACTTTCTCTGCGTGAGAGAGAGATTATATGGGTTGCCCTGACTCCTAGCATTTTATTTGTGATTATGTGCTCAATGAAATGTTGCCATGGAAGGTGATAGCATGTTTTGTAAGTCAGGTATTATTGGATCCTGTTTTACAAAAAAAACAAAAAACCAAACAATTTAAGTAATAAAAAGTGAATGATGTCCATCTTAACTGAGTGGTCAAGTAGAAGAATAAGTGGGATGCAAAAGTATGCATCAGAATCTTGCTTATGATTCAGCTCTCCCTTTTAATATACCTGTTCAACTTGGTTAATTGTCTCTTCAGATTTATTTTTGGCATAGAAAGGAAGTTGAGAGGTCTGACTAATACATTAACTACTAGTCTTAGCATTTGCACAGAGTACAAAAAAGTATTCTTTTGAAGACTTGTAATTTTTCACAGTCACTAGAACCAATATATACATGCAACTTTTACTCTGGAGCATTTCTTGTTTTGCTTAAAATCAATTCTAATCCTCATGACAATGGGAATAGAATTGAAACTAATTCTGTCAGCAAAGCTTGTGCTCTTAGCGACCCCTTGTTTCCCCATGATATGTGCTGTAGTACTGCTGCTCCATATTCTTTTACACATAGTCCCCTACTCACTATCTGTTATTTATTTTTAATTATAATGTATTTATTATATCCCATATTTCCTCTACAGAAGTGGTCAGTAAATACACTCTTCCAATTCATCTGCAACAATAACTCTGTGGGATTATTGGCTAAGAAGTGATAGTAACTTGTCTAAAACCATCCAGATAATATTTTGGTTGGGGGGCGGGGAACCTGAAACTGGCCTCCCTTAGTCCCAATCCAATACCTTAAACAGTGTGCTACACTAGTAAACTGTTGTGGCCCAGCAGGAGCCATTGGAGCTGCTACCAGACTCCGACAGCGAGGGGCCCTATGAGTCAGCTCTGGAGGATGTGGAGGACCCTGGGCAGGGTTCCGACTCCAAGCAGGGCGCAGAGAGGCTGGTTGGCCACCAGGAGGCACCTGAGCCTTGGACCAGTGGGGAGGAGACAAGGGAGTTGGTCCTGGATGCCCGGCAACAGAGAGCTAATAGGCGTAAGAAACAGTTACGCAGTTACAGGAGATAATTGCACTCATCTGGTGGTAATTAGGCTCCTCTCAAGACTATAAAAGGAATGATTGTGCACACGCTTGTTGCAGGAGTCAACGTATTCACTAGAGCTGGAGAAGCTTTCGTGGCTATTTTGGCAGGCTGGATTGCTGCCAAGGTCTGGTCTGTGCTGGATTGCTGCCAACGTCTTGTCTGTGTGTTAATAAATCCTTGAAGTATCTTTGTCTCGGCGTGGTTTGGTGTAGGACGAGGGGGGTCAGAACAGTAAACTATACATTTTTGTGGCAGAATGCACTATATTCAGTTGAAAATATAATATTAAAGGAAAAACTTAATTCTAAGCAAAAGTGAGATAAGCTTCTTGCTAGCATTTTTGATGTGGACATTTTCTATTTCCTTAGGTGCAGGCTGAACTCAAGAAGACATGGGCTAAGTGGCACTTGGCCATGGACTGGAAGAGGACTGTTCCTTGTGGGAATTCTCACTGTGGTTCTGTCCTCACTAACGTGACTCAGAGCACCAGCAGCCACGCTCACATGGGTGCCAGCTCCCGCATGAGGCTGGTTTCCAGCAAGGCATGTAGGAATGGCCCAGGGCAGAATGATGCCCATATAAACTTGCCTGGGTATGTTAGGAGCAACTCTGAACATGACTGCATTCCCCAGTGGGCTCAGGAAGAGGCTGATGAAGAGGAAGAGAAGAGGCTGGATGGTATTTCTCTCAAAAAACCTTCTAGACTTCAGAACAATCATGCATGTTTTCTTGAGGAAGAAGCGAACCAAATGGAAATAGAGGCATCGCTTTAAAAGTTCGGGGCGCAGACAAAGGATTACAAATGTGAAAATGCCATCCCAACTTTTATTTCGACTCACCTAATCCAGACCCATGTACAGATTTCTTAGCCAGAGACTTTCTCCAACTAGTAATGTATCCAAAATCATGTTGAGTGGAGATTATGGTTCTTCATCATCTGAACTCTGGTCTCTTCATAATGACTTTTTGTTGCATGATATTTGCGTGTTAGCAAGAAGCAAAGGTTCTTACAATGATAACATTTAGATACCGTTATTTTGAGTCAACTGACATTTAAAAAGAATTCGGAAGCAAAAAGAAACTATATTCATCAGCGATGTTGAGTAATAAGTCCTAAATCTTAATATAATTCTGACTTGAAGACTTTTCCTCTCAAAGTAAGTATTACAAATCTACACATATCTATATTATAGTCAGAACCTAGCATGGATGACATTTTGACTGTATAAAAGCCCTGAAATATTTTTTAAATTTTACATTTTTGTGTTATGAGGTACCTGGTATCACCAAGTTGAGTTGGGTGACCAGACAAATTTTATAAATAATATAATACGACCAGAAAATTCAAAATGGAATACAGACCCCAAGTGGCAATTAATATAGAAATAATAAAACCAGAAAATTCCGCAAAATATTTTTTGTTGGCAAAGTTCATTTAGAATCTTATTATCCAGCTAAAAACTATGGTGGCATAAATGGCCCTTTTTTCTTTCAAAAAGTAATTCCAAGTATACTTCTTTGACTAGTGCAGTGTTTCTCAACCTTGGCAACTTGAAGATGTCCGGACTTCAACTCCCAGAATTCCCCAGCCAGCGAATGCGCTGGCTGGGGAATTCTGGGAGTTGAAGTCCGGACATCTTCAAGTTGCCAAAGTTGAGAAACACTGGACTAGTGCCTTTGATTTTTCAAATAGGCAGACATTTTAAACTCGTTTCTCTAATAAGAAAGAAGCAAAATCTGAAATTCAGTGCCGTTATAATGTCAAACAAATTGAGGACTAACTATATGAATTATTTTGCCCTACATAAAGTTAGGTCTTGCTTTCAGTAAAACAAAAAACTTTACAGGAATGGTCTAAGATTTCAATAACCTTCATTCAAAATGTACAACGATTTGCTTGAAATGGTCTAGGATTTCCTGCTTGAGCAGAAGGTTGGATTGGAAGACCTCTAAGGTCCCTTCCAACTCTGTATTCTGTTATTAATCTTATCAAGATTACTCAGAATGTACTTTAGCTGTAATCTGTGTCAGTCACTGGGATGAGAGGTTTAGTCTTCCGAGCTTTCAGATTTATTTATCTTCAGGGAAACTCTCTAGCAGAATGTGTCTTTTGGGCTATCCTCTGTGTGGTATTGATATGCTGCCTGTTCTGTGTGGCTTTTTTAGATGTTGATTGAAGTATTGATGGCTGGCTATTAAGTCCTTGGCTGTTGTTTCCTTGTGCTACCAAGCCCTCACCTCCTAAGTACTTGATAAGCTGGTGGTAAATCAGCACTCCTGTTGACTGACAAGGGGGCCGTTTTCCAGGCTTCAATCATTTCCCTGGTTATTTTTGTGCCTGCCCATCCAACAATCTTAGTAGCTGCAAAATTGAATTTATTCCTTGTTCAGTGCAATGTGAGGTTACCAATGAGTTAGCATGTGTCTGAAACTTCAGAAGACTCCGGACCCAGTGACCGATCCAGATTGAATCCTGCAAAATGATCCTGGGACATGAATATTTGCCTTCATTCGTAAAACTTTAGCTCTATTCGCAGAAATCTCTCATACAAGAATTATAGAATTGAAACAATCTTTTGATGCCTTCTTGGATTGGATTGGATTTATTAAATTTATAGGCCGCCCAATCCCGAAGGACTCCAGGCGGCTTACAGAAAATAAATTTTAAAAGAGGGGTTAAAAAACAAACAGAGGAAAGCAGATTAAAAGAAGCACATCATGCACCCAGTCTAATCGGGGCTCGACCTCAGTCGTGAGGTCAACAGCCTGAGGCCTGCCGGAATAGCCAGGTTTTGACAGCTTTTCGGAAGGCCATGAGAGTGGGAAGGGTCCGCATCTCTGGGGGTAGTTCATTCCATAGGGTCGGAGCGGCTACAGAGAAGGCCCTCCCCCAGGGCGCCGCCAGCTGACATTGTCTGGCTGATGGCACCTGGAGAAGGCCCACCCTGTGCGATCTTATATGTAAAGCCAATCTAAAGCTAAAGTAAATATTTGGCAGCACATTTTACCACTGAGAATGTAAGATGCCAACAAGGAGCTGGAAAGGGGAACAATAGGTGAATAACAGTTACCATATTTTTCGCAGTACAAGATGCACTCCCCACCCTCCCCAAATGGGTGGAAATGTCTGTCCTCTTATAGAGCGAATATTGCGGTGGGTGAGGGGAGTTCACTGCCACCACTGCCTGTCACTGCTGCCGCTATTCGCCGCTGCTGGGGAACGCTGGAGCTTTGCTGCCAAGCAGCTGATCGGTGGTTAGATCGACCTCTCGGAATACCACTGATCAGCTGTTTTAGGCTGTAGCAATCGGCAGTGGCAATCCCACCGCCTAGAACAGCTGATCGGTAGTATTTCAGGAGGCCAATCCAACTGCTTGGCAGCGAAGGCTCCAGTGTTCCCTGGTAGCGGCGGCGGCGGCAGCTCAGCTCCGTTGACCGGTGGTGGGTGCAATGGAGCGGAACCCCGATGAGCCACGGGGCTGCGATAATCTGCTGAACCTGACCAGGGTGTTTGCTGTTTCCTGCAAGAACACTAGCCAGATAAATACCGGATGGATGCTGGGAGGCAGAGGCAGATTTTTGTTTTCTTGTTTTCCTCCTCTAAAGCTAAAGCTTATAGTCTTCAGCGTCTTATAGTCCGAAAAATACAGTACTTAATCCTCCTTCTGCTTGCTGCTCCTCTATACCTCTTGAATTGCCAGCCTTACTTTTTGAATGATCCCAAAAGAAGCGCAGGGGAAAGTAACGAAGTAAATGCAAAAACTGATTTCCTGTTTGCAAGTTGTCTCTTTTATATCACCTCCTCACTCAGCTGCCTTTCGTTCATATTTCTCCCATATTTTGGTGGGGTGATGCGAACCATTCAACAATGATAACATAATATTCAAATCAGTGCTATTTGAAAAGTGTTTGATTTTTGCATGTTTAAATTACTGGTTTTTCTGTGGTTGGATTATTTATTATTTATTTATTTTAGAATTGTAGAACTGAATAGGCTGCTGATGAATGCATTAAAATGATTGAATATTGTCAAATGGTCTGTCATATACATAAATCATTGTGTTTTTAAAGTTTTCCTTCTTTTTTCTTGTCTAATTAAAGTACTGAGTGTTGGTGCGCTGCTTAGATTTTAGATTGTAGATTGTAGATTTATTTATTTATAGGCCGCCCTTTTCCCTGAGGGGACTCAGGGCGGCTTACAATCAAAAAAGGAAGGGGAGTGTAGGACAATACCAAAAAGAAATGTGCACAAAGTAAATTAGACAGTAAAACTCAACATTCACTCAGCATTCGGGAGGGGCGAAAATAAGATTATCCCCAGGCCTGACGGGCTAGCCAGTTCTTGAGGGCTGTGCGGAAGGCCTGGACGGTGGTGAGGGTACGAATCTCCACGGGGAGATTGTTCCATAGTGTCGGAGCCGCAACAGAGAAGGCTCTCCTCCGAGTAGTCGCCAGTCGGCACTGACTGGCGGATGGAATACGGAGGAGGCCAACTCTATGCGATCTGATGGGACGCAGGGAGGTAATTGGCAGAAGGCGGTCTCTCAAATAGAGAGCCAGTTGTCCCTTACCAGCCAGTTGTCCCAAATTGGCTGAAATAGTAACGTTTGGGGTGAAGCGTGTGCCATCTAAAAATACTTCTGAGAAATCTTACTGATTAAAAGGTAAAAGTGCAAAAAGTTAAATAATTTCAATAGTGCAACCTGGTCATATCCCTCTGGTTAAGCAGAGTATGTGACTAAAGATGTTAATCTTTCTTCCTTTCTTTGGGAGATAGATCAACCTCACCTCATTCAAAACAATAAAATAGAATAAATCAATGGGTACCCCAAAACTAGTAATTGGAACTGGAGGAGAGTTTCTCTGGAATAGATGGGAGTAGCAAAGACCCTCTTTCCTGGTTTGTTTCTGGTAGTTTAGTTAGTTTAGTTTAGTTTAGTTTAGTTTATTAGTTTTGTATGCCGCCCACTCCCGGAGGACTCCGGGTGGCTTACAATAAAAAAGGGAAGGGGGATAAATAAGACAATACAAAATTTAAAAAACAACAACATTCACAATTAAAGTGGGGCTGGATACTTTTTACATTGGAACAGCTAAGGCGAAGTGCCCATCGACCTGAGTAATGTTGAGTTAGCCAACGCCCACATGGTCACATGACCACTAAGCCCTGCCTACCCACCTGGTCATTAGGACAGAGAACCGGTCGATAAATTATTTGAATCCCACCACTGCCCCTTACCCTCTTTCCCTGGACTATCTGAGCACCTCTTGTGAATGGCCCAAATCGGATCTCGTAGGGCCTTCGCCATTCCTTGCTATACCCCGATACCCCTTACCTGAGATTCCCTTGCTTCCTGCTTAACAACCCACATGTCTTGGGTTGGGAATGGATGACCCCTGGGACTACCTGGATTGCCATCAGTAGATGATGTGCTCATGTGACTTCATGCTTTACAGTTATGTCACTTAGCAATGGCAGTCCTGGTCCCAATTGCAGTCACCATCCACCTGTATCCCAGTTTCGTCAATTTTTTAATTCATCTTTTTCATTTACAAATTTCGTTACAAATTATTTACAAATGTTATTACAAGTCTTTCTTCCGTTCTCCCTTCAAGTATAGTCAGATCCCTTAATTGACACAATTATCGGTGCAGTTACAGATTCAGTCACTGCTGCTGTGATGTTCTTCCCAAGCTGGTCAAACATCTTCTAAATCTCTGAACTAATCCTTTGTCTGTAATTTGCTTTGTAAATGATCTTCCATTGTCTCTAATTTCTACTGATTTTCAGGTAGTGGCCATTTTCTTTGTTTTTTTTAATTGTAATCCCAAAAGAGAAAGGGAACTATGAAAGAGCATTCTCATTCTCTCTGTCATATATGTATATCTGTAATCTTTCACAACTTCCTGTCTCCTTATCTATTTGTTTAATGAAATAAGTCAATTGCCCTTCTTAACAGGTTTTAACAATCCTCTTTCCTATGGAGGTATGTATTGTTTATTTGATAAACTTCAACATATTTTAAAATAAACAATAACCCAAATTCAACTACTCACTTAAAACTTTTTGCTTCTGATTCTTTTAAAGTCTGTACGGTTATTTCTTTACTTTAATCCTGCTCACAGAATGAAGGAACGCTTACAGAGTAGTTTAGGTACTCTGCTGCTTAGAAGATCTCTATAATCATTAGAATTTCTCTGTTCCAAATGTGCACTAGATGACTCTGAACTTCCTTGGATACACTGCTGAAGTTTCTCTCCCAGTGATGCTAAATATATTCCTATCTACTTCATGGGAAATTGTATGTAGAGCCGAGGTGGCACAGTGGTTAAATGCAGCACTGCAGGCTATTTCAGCTGACTGCAGTTCTGCAGTTCGGCTGTTCAAATCTCAGCGGCTCAGGGTTGACTCAGCCTTCCATCCTTCCGAGGTGGGTAAAATGAGGACCCGGATTGTTAGGGGGCGATATGCTGACTCTGTAAACCGCTTAGAGAGGGCTGAAAGCCCTATGAAGCGGTATATAAGTCTAACTGCTATTGCTATTGCTAATATAGTTAGACTAGGAGGAGAAAGCCAAACCCAATTAACAATTGGCTATGGCCATCTCATCTGTTCTGGCAGTAGGCTCCCCAACCTACTGTTCTCCATGGTTTGAAGGACTCTGAGTCAGGGCCCTTGATTCAGCTAAATGATGACTATTACTAATCTAGTATTCTTAGATGGAGAACATAAAAACAGGGCCAAGGGCAATTCCAATAGTTCCAGTGCTGATAGAACTAACTCAACAAAACCTGAACTTTCTTTATTTTCCATGCATTTCCCATCAACTTTGCTATCAACTTGTCTTACTGCACTTCAAAAACAAACCAGCGGAGTCATATTATTGTCCTTCTGCTTGGATGTTTGATGTGAACTGTTAAAATTATATAATTTTCAAAATATCAATCTGCAAACACCCTACTCTTCTGTTTCTGAAGCCAAACTACGTCAGATGCAATATTTAGAATCTGTAGGTAGAAATTTTTGACTGTTTGCCAATACGGCTGATACTATTAACACTTTTAAAAATATTTTCAGACAGTTCATCCTGAAACTGAAGACATTGCCTGTTCTTGTTCTTGAAATATGGATGTTTTTATACATTCGTCGAGTGAACTCAAAATAGCTCTGAAAACTGCTTGACAGCTATGCTAGAACACACTGTTCCTGATCCAAGGAAACCTAATCGGTCCTTTAATCTGTAATATTACAGTGTTTTTTTTTTGAGGATGATATTTGAACCTTCATAACAATTATAAATGTCCCTATTAACTAGCATTATGGCAAAAATCTTTATACACAATAAATGGGAATAAATCTAAATAACTTGGCAAAAATATTTCTATGGAAATATGATTTAAAAAGTTGTTTTCACATTCTGTTAAATATGTTGGGATGATTATTTTGTGGATTTGAATACTTCACGTTGTCTAAAGCAACTTAATGGTGACATTACTAAATGGTTGAAAGTACCCGTGAATCTCTTGGGAAAAATAAATGTTATAAAAAAGAAAATAACTTAAGAATTGCTATTTATTAGGTTACTGTAAATCAAATTAATGATTAAGTTTGAATACAAATATCCAAACATAGTTATGAGAATGAAATGGGCAGCCATATACATTGTTCAGAGAAACTCCCAATTTTTCTCTTTAAAAGTTGCTACTTTCAAATGGAATATTAAAAAAAGCTTTGAGAAAATCTATTAATCTCCTACTCAAATGAAGATGACATCGATTATATACCGTTGTACCAGCTACATTGAAGAACTATTACTTGTCTTCTCTGAAATCTTGACAAGAGATTGGTTCCTGAAAGTTCAATACTAAAAGTGTCCAGATCTCACTGGACAATGTTGGTTAAGAAATGAAAAAGTAATTCTTATTTTCATGAGAGACTGATTCTTGGGAATAATCTTTGTTGTAAAATGATGGGTTACCCTTAATTAACTAATCAGTAAATCAATTTTAAATGTATAATTTGTTTTAGAAGAATTACAAAAAAATATTTGCCAAAACTAGCTAAGTGACTTGTGATTTTGAATGTTTTAGAGAAATATTTTTTAGAAGTTACAAAAATATTTTTATTGACAATTACTTCAATGGATGGATATGAATGGAAGTTTTTAAAAGGTTGGTTCTTGTGATGGGATTGTAATAATAATAGAATGGAATGGAATGGGATAGAATAAAATAGAATAGAATAGAATAACAGAATTGGAGGTCTCTAGTCCAACCCACTGCCTAGGAAGGAAACCCTACACCACTTCAGACAAAATGGCTATCCAACATCTTCTTAAAGACTTCCAGTGTTGGGGCATTCACAACTTCTGGAGGCAAGGTGTTCCACTGATTAATTGTTCTAACTGTCAGGAAATTTCTCCTCAGTTCTAAGTTGCTCCTCTCCTTGATTAGTTTCCACCCATTGCTTCTTGTTTTACCCTCAGGTGCTTTGGAGAATAGTTTGACTCCCTCTTCTTTGGGGCAACCCCTGAGATATTGGAACATTGCTATCATGTCTCCCTTAGTCCTTCTTTTCATTAAACTAGACATATCCAGTTCCTGCAACTGTTCTTCATATGTTTTAGCCTCCAGTCCCCTAAATCATCTTTGTTGCTCTTCTCTGCACTCTTTCTAGAGTCTCCACATCTTTTCTACATCGTGGCGACCAAAACTGAATACAGTATTCCAAGTGTGACCTTACCAAGGCATTATAAAGTGGTATTAACACTTCACGTGATCTTGATTCTATCCCTCTGTTTATGTAGAACTGTGCTGGCTTTTTTGGCAGCTGCTGCACACTGCAGGCTCATATTTAAATAGTTGTCCACTAGGACTCCAAGATCCCTCTCGCAGTTACTACTTTTGAGGAAGGTACCACCTATACTGTACCTGTGCATTTTGTTTTTCTTGCCTAAATGTAGAACCTTAACTCTTTTCACCATTGAATTTCATTTTATTAGATAGTGCCCAATCTTCAAGTTTGTCAAGATCCTTCTGTATCTTGAGCCTATCTTCTGGAGTGTTGACTATTCCTGCCAGCTTGGTGTCATCTGCAAATTTGATGAGTTCTCCATTTATCCCCTCATCCAAATCATTGATGAAGATGTTGAAGAGTACTGGGACTAAAACAGAGTCTTGGGGTACTGAACTGCATACTTCCCTCCATGGGTTTTTGATAGGTTGGACTGTTTTTTCCCTTTGTGTTAAGGGAAAGTAATACATTTGAAGTTACGTTAGTGCATATATTTGGTAATGCTCCTTCATCACGTCTCATGGGCCGAATACTCTTACCATGGTGACCGGGTTCTTGGGAGTTAAGATTTAAAATGTTGTTAAACTGTATTCCAAAATTTTGGAAATTGATTAAAGACGTTTGGATTAACTGTGTTTGTATTCATATCAAAAAAGATTATCATGTGATCCTAGAAAAACAAAACACCAGAATCAACTATTTTATATATGTTATTTGTACTCATTTTTTTTTGTTTTTTAATTATATTAATCCAGTAAAATAAAAAGCTCTCTTTTCATGATTTCCTATGTTTGCATGACCATCAATCCCAACCATATCTAAATTGATCCAACAACAGCATCAAATTATACCTTAAAGTCTGTGAGCGCTGCTAAATAAAAAATGTAATGTCTTTACGTTCAGATATTTCCCAACCTCAAAAGTGGCAGGCAATTCAAAGAGATAGAATAACATTGCATTTCTTCAAATTGCAAAAACAAAACCTCAAAACAACCTCTGCTTAATATTTTTCTGTGTAATGCTTCATGCTTCATCAATTTTGAGCCAAATAATAAGAGCGCAACTGCTTTTTCCAATGCAGCCAAAGATTCCCTTCTGTGCACACAGTTACCTGGGAAACTATCTAGAACGACGGTGTGAAATAGTTCAACTCATCCAGAGGGCAATGGTTAGGGAAAATTGCAAATCTAAGTTGCTGAAATTTGAGTCAGATAATATTGTACTGGAGTACCGTTCCTTGTCTCAACATCAACTATAAACAGGTCAGCCATTTTAGCAAACAAACTTGGATTTATTGAAGATTTCAGGAGGAGTTTGAGTGATAGCATTAGGATTTATTCAAATTACAATTTTAATATAGTTATTAACCAGGATCTTTAAATACTAACACAGTGCATACAGATTAAGCTTGCCTTTGCAGTCTGGCCCTTGCCAGCCATTAATTCTAGAATGTGGAAATTTATTTACATCCTTTCTAGTTTAATCACTAGTCACTCACGCCCTTGTTACCTCAAGGCTTGACTACTGTAACACGCTCTACATGGGGCTGCCCCTGAAAAGTGTTAGTAGATTACAGTTTGTACAGAATGCAGCCGCGCGAGCGATATTGGGTGTACCAAGGTACACCCACATCACACCTATCCTCTGTGAGCTGCACTGGCTTCCTATTGGTCTCCGGGCGCAATTCAAGGTGCTGGTCATTACTTTTAAAGCCCTATATGGCCTAGGACCTGGATATCTGCAAGACCGTCTTCTGCCAAGGTGGCGCAGTGGTTAAATGCAGCACTGCAGGCTACTGCTAGATCAGCAGGTCAGTGGTTCAAATCTCACCGGCTCAGGGTTGACTCAGCCTTCCATCCTTCCGAGGTGGGTAAAATGAGGACCCAGATTGTTGGGGGCAATATGCTGACTCTCTCTGTAAACCGCTTAGAGAGGCCTGAAAGGCCTATGAAGCGGTATATAAGTCTACTGCTATTGCCACATACTTCCCAACGACCGATAAGATCGCACAGGGTGGGCCTTCTCCGGGTGCCGTCAGCCAGACAATGTCGGCTGGCAACCACCTGGGGGAGGGCCTTCTCTGTAGCCGCTCCGACCCTCTGGAATAAACTGTCCCCAGAGATCTGGACTCTACCCACTCTCATGGCCTTCCGAAAGGCTATTAAGACCTGGCTATTCTGGCAGGCCCTGGGCTGTTGACCTCATGATTGAGTTCCAGCCCCGATTAGACTGGGTGTATGTTGTGGTCTTTTTTAATCTATGTTTCTGGGTTTTAAACTTTTTTTATTTTTTAAATGCATTGTTGTAAGCCACCTGGAGTCCTTCGGGATTGGGCGGCCTATAAATTTATTAAACATCAAATTTATTATTAAACATCAAACATAATCAGAAAGTTAAGAATTTATTCAAAAGCATCCAGAGATGCTTATAACACACCTTCCCCAACACCAAAGACCAAACTCTATCTTAAGCCGCTTTATTAGGCATTGCCAAAAAGCTGCTTCTTCCAATCTTTTTTCTTTTTGCATAGAATTTTTTTTATTTTCCATTTTCATAGCATATAATCACATGTATACTCTTACATAGTCAATATCATGTTGTGTTATTAAGTAATTACGTCAATTCATCTTACCATCAACTACCAAAGAAAAAAAAAGAAAAACCCAGTTATTGGCTCTTCCGCTCTCCATACACCATATTTATACCTTATCCGACCCTTTCTTCCCCCTCTCTCCTTCCCCTTTCTACATCCTTTCCTCCCTCCATCATTTTCTACTCTACTTCCCCTTCCTTTCTCCTCCTTCTCTCTCCCCTTACCACTCCTCCTTATAGACCTCATCTTCCCCTCTCACCCTCTCTCCTGTCCCTCTCTTCCTATCTTTCTTCTCTCCTCTGCTTCCCACTCTTCTACATCCTGTCTTCCCTCCATCCTTTTCTACTCTACTTCCCCTTCCTTTCTCCTTCTCCTCTCTCCCCTTACCACTCCTCCTTATAGACCTCATCTTCCCCCTTCACCCTCTCTGCTATCCCTCTCTTCCTATCTTTCTTCTCTCCTCTGCTTCCCACTCTTCTACATCCTGTCTTCCCTCCATCCTTTTCTACTCTACTTCCCCTTCCTTTCTCCTTCTTCTCTCTCTCCTTACCACTCCTCCTTATACACCTCATCTTCCACCCTTCACCCTCTCTCCTGTCCCTCTCTTCCTATCTTTCTTCTCTCCTCTGCTTCCCACTCTTCCTCTCATTCACTTGGTGCATTTCAGCTTCTGAGCAAACTCCCTTTTGTGTTGATGGTATTTATAATTCCATTTCTGCTTCTTCCAATCTTGATGTGCAATGGTCATCCATCTCTGAAAATCCCCTCCATTTTGTCCCCGCTGTTGGTTAGCGTGTATTTTTGTTAGTTTGGCTTTTATTATTCCTCATTTCCAAGACCAGTGAAGCTGTAATAAAACTGAAAAAATACTCCCCTTAACTTACATTTCACAGTGAACTGTCAACAATGGACTGACAGCAGAACTGTTATTAATAATCATATCTGAAGAACGAGAGAAAAAAACTCTTAAAAAACACCTGCGGGAGGAAACAGATAAATTGGCCAAGCAACTATAAATATTGCTCTATTGGAATTTGGAATTTTTTGGAATTGATTTTATTTGTAGGCCGCCCTTTTCCCTGGGGGGACTCAGGGCGGCTCACAGAAACCAGGGAGAGGGGAATACAATACAATACAATACTACGACAACAACACATAATAAAATAATACGCAACATGCATACAACATTCGGGCGGGGTAGTGGTCCTTATCCCCAGGCCTGACGGGCGAGCCAGTTCTTCAAGGCTGTGCGGAAGGCCTGGACGGTGGAGAGGGTACGAATCTCTACGGGGAGCTCGTTCCAAAGGGTCGGGGCCGCTACTGAGAAGGCCCTCCTCCTTGTGGTTGCCAGCCGACATTGGCTGGCCGATGGGATGCGGAGGAGGCCTAACCTATGAGATCTTATAGGCCGTAGGGAGGTAATTGGCAGAAGGCGGTCTCTCAAGTATCCAGATCCACTGCCATGTAGGGCTTTATGGGTGGTCAATAGCACCTTGAAGCGCATCCGGAGATCAACAGGTAGCCAGCGCAGCTCGCGGAGGATAGGTGTAATGCGGGTGAATCGGGGTGCACCCGCAATCACTCGCGCGGCTGCGTTCTGTACTAGCTGAAGTCGCCGGATGCTCTTCAAGGGCAGCCCCATGTAGAGCACATTGCAGTATTCCAGCCTAGAAATCACGAGGGCCCGAGTGACTGTTGTGAGGGCCTCCCGGTTCAGGTAGGGTCGCAACTGGCGCACCAGGCGTACCTGGGCGAATGCCCCCCTGGTCACAGCCGCTATATGATGGTCGAATGACAGCTGTGAATCCAGGAGGACTCCCAAGTTGCGAACCCTCTCTGAGGGGTGTAAAATTTGACCCCCCAGCCTGAGTGTTGGATTAATGGCCGAATTTTTGGGAGGAAAACACAACAGCCACTCGGTCTTTTCTGGGTTGAGCACAAGCTTGTTAATCCTCATCCAGTCCATGACGGCTTCGAGCCCCCGGTCTATTATTTAAAAGAGCACTAAAGCTACTGCTAAAAAAATATGGAAAAGAAGAAAAGGAAAAGGAAAAGAAGGAAAGGAAAAGAGAAAGGAAAGGAGAAAGGAAAGGAAAAGAGAAAGGAAATGGAAAAGAAGGAAAGGAAAAGGAAAAGAAGGAAAGGAAAAGAGAAAGGAAAGGAAAAAGGAAAGGAGAAAGAAAAGGAAATGGAAAAGAAGGAAAGGCAAAGAGAAAGGAAAGGAAAAAGAAAGGAAGTTAGAAGAAGGACAGAAAGGAAAAGGAAAGAGTGGAGTTCGGCCAGGTTGACTCAGCCTTCCATCCTTCCGAGGTGGGTGAAATGAGGACCCAGATTGTGGGGGCGATATGCTGACTCTGTAAACCGCTTAGAGAGGGCTGAAAGCCCTATGAAGCGGTATATAAGTCTAACTGCTATTGCTATTGCTATTAAAAGATCTGGCAGTTGGTGTCTTTGACCAATCAATAGGAAACATTGACTTGTAGTCCTGCCTTAGCATGACCGCTGGTTTGGTGAGTTTGTGCCAGTCACCATGCACCCAAATTGTCATCACGTGATCATGGGGATGCTGCAGCATATTCTCCATAAACAAAGCCCCATTCCCTCCATAGTCCTAATGTTTACAAACCATTAAGTTGTCATCTCCACTGAAAAAAATTCAGCTCTTGTGCCTTGACGTAAGGTACAGGAAAAAATACGGTGGATTTTAGCAGATGGTGCAAAAACACACACTCTAATGTATATTTTAACAAAAAATCTTTTGACATTCAGACCTCTGTTCTAGTTCAGAAGTGGGAAACCGATGAAGTTGGCAAGGTTTTCTCCAATGGCTGAAAATCTTCCCTTGGTTCGGGGAGATTTTTCCTGTTCTAATTGTGCTTTTTTCACAGATAAACAAGTCAAAATATGATTGCATTCCTATAGCTGATATAATATCATCTATTCCAGCGTTTTTCAACCTTGGCAACTTGAAGATGTCTGGACTTCAACTCCCAGAATTCCCCAGCCAGCATTCGCTGGCTGGGGAATTCTGGGAGTTGAAGTCCAGACATCTTCAAGTTGCCAAGGTTGAAAAACACTGATCTATTCTATCGCTTCCTAAACCATTTACTTCATTATGCAGTATTGTGCAGATCAGACCAATACACATATGTTTCTTGGCAACCGAAATAGACAATCCTAAGAAATCAGCCCAGTATTCTTTTGGTCAGGGAAACAAGAGCTGGTACTGATCTCTCAAGCACTAAACATCTAGATTACCAGGGATACAGTGGTGGGATTCAAATAATTTACCAACCAGTTCTCTGCCCTAATGACCATCTGGGTAGGCGGGGCTCGGTGGTCATGTGATCACGTGGGCGTGGCCAAGTCAATGTCACTCAGGTCGATGGGCACTTCGCCTTAGTTGTTACAATGGTAATAAGGGTTAATTGGAGAGGCAGTTTCTGTAAGCAGGGCAATAAAGATTAGGCTAGAAACAACACCAGAATGTTTCCTTCCTGCCTTCCTTACAGGATTAGCCCTGTGAAGTAGGAAAAAACAAAAGGAGATTTCTTCCAACAACCGGTTCTCCAAACTGCTTAGAAAGTTACCAACCGGTTCTCCCGAATAGGTGCGAACTGGCTGAATCCCACCACTGCAGGGATAATACTGTACCTTGTGACCTTGTGACTTCCTTCAAGCACTTCTGGAGAGAAATGTGTTGAGTTTAACATCTGCAAGTCTTAATATTCTTGTTTTATTTTAAAAGAATGCATATAGTGCAGAGGAACCAAGCTGAATATTCTGACTTTGAGCTCTCCAGTGATTACTTCACCGGCTGTGTCCCATTGTAATCCTTTGAATACAGAAAAGTGCTGTATTGTTGTTTGAAGAAAAACAAATTCTAATTTATGTATTTCTCTGTTGGATTAAGGTAGAAGATGGGACATTCCTTCCATATCAATCCAAGCTGGAAATAAGGAAGGAGACTGAGATTCACTTTTGTAACTGCAGTGTTGCTATGGGGTTCTTTAGGCATCTGACAAAGAACAGAAATCTATTGGTTCATTTGATGAACGAAATGTCCTTCTGGGTTCGGCTCCAAGTGGGGAAAAAGACACTGGAGAAATGGAGGCTGCTTGGAAAGTTGGTTTATTGGTGGACAGGAACACATGGCTTGAGCCCTGAACAGAAAAGGGGATCACATGCTTCAATGTTGGTGGAGAAGAAGAGAAGGGCCGAGGGAGGGGCTTGCTAGGCTTTTTATAACCTGTTCAGTCCCACCTCTCTGTTTCCTGTTCCTGTATAAGAAATGTATTCTGATTGGTTGTCAGACTCCCATGGGGCCATGCAGGGGCAACTCTCTAGGCTGCGTTTTGAATCCAGGTTTGGTTGAGTTCTCAGATGCCATGTGGTCAGTTGGGGCCAATATTATCATGCCTTAATCCCATCCCCCTGGGGCTGCAGTGGAAAAGTCTTTATTATGTAAAGGGACTAGCTTGGCCTTCTTAATGGCCCATTGACAAAGTGGGGATGGGCAGGAAGCTACAGGCAGCTATTCTGCCTTTTAAAACATGTTTCTTTCTTTCTACATCCAGAGAAATATTCTGCCTTTTCAATATTTCCTAGGATATTTCATTTTTCTGGGAGAGGGCTGGGTGATAACTTCCTTACACATTAATGGTACAATTTAAGCTTGTATTCAACTCAAGGCATAAGTGAACAGAACAGAATAACAGTGCTGGAAGGGACATCGTAGGTCATGTAGTCCAATCCACCCCCCTCCCATGCTCAAGCAGGAGGCCTTTCGCCATTTCTGATAGATGGTAGTCCAGTCTCTTCTTGAAAGCTTCCAGTGGTGAAGCTCCCACAACTTCTGAAGGCAAGTTGTTCTATTGGATGTTCAGCTGATATAAGTAAATCTTGTAAAAGCAGTACTATCACTCTCTGGTGGCCTCTTTCTATGGTTTTACTGAAAGACAGGGTTTCCAATAACATGAATCTACATAAAGGGTAAACTCTATAATACCTCTCCACACTTTTGTGAATAGCGTGCTAATTCCATTGATACAGAACAATTATTTGCTGCTGCTTCAAGCTGATAAGCAACTATTATAAATAAAAAAAACAACAGTCTTTTCAACCACAATCAACAGATAGAACATAATGAGACTAGTTGCCAATTTAGATACATTTAAAAAACTGCTCAAACCACAGATCTGGGGGCGTACCTCAATATCTGTGAAAACACGTGTCAGAATTACTTGCTAACCCTAACCCTGGCAAGACAATCCGATGGGTGGTTAAATGATATCCTGTGTCAGCCTTTATAAGTGCGAGTCATACACAGGTAAGAGGTCTTCAGGTTGGTATAACTTTCATGACAACACAGGAATGGTGTTGCTCAGGAAACCCAACATGCTTACTTCAAAAGATGAAGTTCCATATAGCAATAGCAATAGCAGTTAGACTTATATACCGCTTCATAGGGCTTTCAGCCCTCTCTAAGCGGTTTACAGAGTCAGCATATTGCCCCCAACAACAATCCGGGTCCTCATTTCACCCACCTCGGAAGGATGGAAGGCTGAGTCAACCTTGAGCCGGTGAGATTTGAACAGCCGAACTGCGGAACTGCAGTCAGCTGAAGTAGCCTGCAGTGCTGCATTTAACCACTGCGCCACCTTGGCTCTTGGACAAATTCAAGATCCAGGAATCAAAGTTGAGCATAATGGCATACCACTCCAAAGGTCAGTCGAGGTATTAGAAGTTCAGGAAGTCAGGACCAGGGTTGGAAAGTTGTTGGTCCCCAGAAGGTTGCTGATTCAGGCATGCCTATTTTCCTGAGTCAAGCTTCTTCTTCTGAGGAGCCTCACTGACCGTCCTTTCTGCATACACAAGGGCCAAGGATCTTTACCTGCTCAGGCTCTTAGTCAAGTGACTCAGCTTCCTGCTGGATTATTTACTTATCTTCCAACAGAGGCCCATCTGCAGATTTTCAAATTTATCTGGACATGTTAAATGTTCAAGGTGGCTTTTTTGCATTGTCATTTGTCGTTAAATGAATAAATAATAATAATAAAATCATCAATTGTTGTCAGATGAAAATAAAAAGATTTCTATGCAGATTGGACAAGTTGAGAACCACATTGGTGGGAAGTTATGGCCAGATAAATTGAAAAGGCCCAGGATACCTGCGAGACCACCTACTGCCACCGGTAGCCTCCCACCGTCCAGTGCAATCCCACAGAGTTATAGCAGTTAGCAATAGCAGTTAGACTTATCTACCGCTTCATAGGGCTTTCAGCCCTCTCTAAGCGGTTTACAGAGTCAGCATATCGCCCCCAACAACAATCCGGGTCCTCATTTTACCCACCTCGGAAGGATGGAAGGCTGAGTCAACCTTGAGCCGGTGAGATTTGAACAGCCGAACAGCAGAACTGCAGTCAGCTGAAGTAGCCTGCAATGCTGCATTTAACCACTGCGCCACCTTGGCTCTTGGACAAATTCAAGATCCAGGAATCAAAGTTGAGCATAATGGCATACCACTCCAAAGGTCAGTCGAGGTATTAGAAGTTCAGGAAGTCAGGACCAGGGTTGGAAAGTTGTTGGTCACCAGAAGGTTGCTGATTCAGGCCTGCCTATTTTCCTGAGTCAAGCCTCTTCTTCTGAGGAGCCTCACTGACCGTCCTTTCTGCATACACAAGAGCCAAGGATCTTTACCTGCTCAGGCTCTTAGTCAAGTGATTCAGCTTCCCGCTGGATTATTTATTTATCTTCCAACAGAGGCCCATCTGCAGATTTTCAAATTTATCTGGACATATTAAATGCTCAAGGTGACGTTTTTGCATTGTCATTTGTCACTAAATGAATAAATAATAATAATAATAAGATCATTAATTATTGTCAGATGAAAAAAAAAGATTTCTATGCAGATTGGACAAGTTGAGAACCACATTGGTGGAAAGTTATGGCCAGATAAATTGAAAAGGCCCAGGATACCTGCGAGACCACCTACTGCCACTGGTAGCCTCCCACCGTCCAGTGCAATCCCACAGAGTTATAGCAGTTAGCAATAGCAGTTAAACTTATATACCGCTTCATAGGGCTTTCAGCCCTCTCTAAGCGGTTTACAAAGTCAGCATATTGCCCCCAACAACAATCCGGGTCCTCATTTCACCCACCTTGGAAGGATGGAAGGCTGAGTCAACCTTGAGCCGGTGAGATTTGAACCGCTGAAACTGCAGATAGCAGTCAGCTGAAGTGGCCGGCAGTACTGCACCCTAACCACCGCGCCACCTCGGCTCCTCAAGCTGCCGTCGGCCAGACAGTGTCGGCTAGTGACCCCCAGGGGGACAGCCTTCTCTGTGGGAGCGCCTTCCCACAAGAGCCGAGGTGGCGCAGTGGTTAAATGCAGCACTGCAGGCTACTGCTAGATCAGCAGTTCAGCGGTTCAAATCTCACCGGCTCAGGGTTGACTCAGCCTTCCATCCTTCCGAGGTGGGTAAAATGAGGACCCAGATTGTTGGGGGCAATATGCTGACTCTGTAAACCACTTAGAGAGGGCTGAAAGCCCTATGAAGCGGTATATAAGTCTACTGCTAAGTCTACTGCTATTCCCTCTGGAATGAGCTGCCCCCGGAACTTCGCATAATCCCCGACCTCCGGTCCTTCCGACGCGCCCTAAAGAGTTGGCTTTTCCAGCAAGCCAGCCTGGCCTGAACAAAATAAAATAAATGATTGATTATTGTTAATTTTAATTGAATTTTAAATGTTATTGTTAATCTTAATTGGGTTTGTTTTTTGGATACTCTATTTTTTTTAACTTTTGTAATATGTGTTTTTTTAAATGTTGTACGCCGCCCTGAGTCCTTGGGAGAAGGACTATAAATACTAATAAACAAACAAACAAACAAACAAACATATAAATCCAATAAACAAACAAACAACAAACAAACAAAATATTGTAGAAGTACATTTCAGTCCAACAAAATTAAAACCAAAACAGAAAAGCCTAAATAAATGCAGAGAGGCAATTTGGTGTAGTGGTTAAGGCATCAGGCTACAAACCAGGAGATGGTGAATTCTAGTCCCCACCTTGGGCATAAAGGCAATCTTGCCCCAGCCATTCTCTCCCAACTCTAGAAAGGAGGCAATGGGAAACTGAGGCAGGAGGGGGTGCACAGGTGGCTGGCCAGGTTAGGTGGTCTTAATAGAATGGACCTTATAAATTTATATTAGCTTGACATTTCACTTTAGTGCACTTGACTTGAACTTCTGACTTCTAACTTCTGACTTCCTGACTTCTTGACTCCTAACCTCCTCATAAGTATTAAAAATATTATGGGAACAGTGTGGCAAGACGCTGTGAAGGAGGGGCACAGGAAGCCAGGTAGAACAGAGGTGAAATGGCCGATAGCTTAAGACATTATAGGAACTTCTCTTTTTGTATTTTTCCTATGTACTTCTCTGTTTGTAACATTCCAAATGAACTTCTCCTTTTCAAAATGTCATGCTTGTCTCGTGTATGGAAACGCCTTGAGAATGCACAGTGTGGAACACGGCATAAAAGTAGCATCCTGGGCAGAGCCCAGGCAGTTCAGATTTTGGTCTGTGAACACGCTGAACTCGATGCATCATTAAAGCTGTTTCTCTCGCACCTTTGTGGTCTCGAGTCCTGGTCTTTCGTAAGTAGATTGCTAAACAAAACCTCAATCTGCTGCTACAAAACCACTTACAAAATCTTGCCAACAAAACTTCAGGGACTAGCCCAGGTAGTCACCAGGAGTCAACGCTGACCTGAAAAACAAGTAAGTAAGTGCAATATTTCTCCAGGAGTCTTGAGCACCTGAGGAAATATAAAAATAATCTGTCTTTTGACTTCTCTAGTTCCCATGTTTGTAATTCTAGCTTAGCCCTGGCATCTGTGCATAAGCATTTAGGTGCAATTTGTGCCACTTAAAGTCTAACCTTTTTTTTCCACTACTAGAAATGAAATCATTATATCAGGGTTAACAAAACACTGAAGGTATGAATCCATAATTGAGCGCTCTTCAAACACAGTAGGATTACAATACCCAGAACACCTATTGTCCTCTCTGCCAGGAAATTGTGACAGCTATAGATTCAGCATTTCCTCCTGGAGTGACCACATTGAGGGAGGCTTCATTAATTATCCACTAGTGATAGTCGTGCACATATAAAATATGGACTTTATTCATCTGCGTATTAAGGATATTGATTCATATTAATCAAATCCTACAACTCTGCACTGACATTAAATCTCTCATCTGGCTTATCACAATGGAAGAGCAGCGTGCAATAAATCAGTCTCAACTCATGTATTTCAGTCAAAGTACATGGGTTATGCCAGCTTTCCCAGGAAACATTTTTACTGTGAAGTGCTTCTCTCTCTGCTGTGTTAAAACTGTTGCCAAGGGCAATGTTATTTTTAAGCTTTAAAATGGAAGATGGACAAATAAAAGAAACTATGATAATATGGGCAAAAAACTTTGGCTCCAGCGCTTCCCCTCCTCTCCCTTCTCACTCCCCCCTCCCCCAAGTTCCCACTACTCCCAATTTGTCTGCTATTGTTAAGTCAAGGATTCCACTGTGCCTTCTCCCATTTCCAAAGAAAATTGCGAGCAGGACAAGTTAGGAATTTTCGGGAGGAATTAAACTTGGCAGAATTTGTCTCTCAAGAGATGTCAGGTTAATTAAATCCCTTCCTCCCTACTACTCCAGGCATCTTTGAAAGCATTTTCAGCATTGCTTTAGGAAAGTGTTCGGACCCCTCTCATCCACACCAAAGCACACTCCGAGCCAAAGATAAGTTACGGCATTGAATTAACAGACAGACAGGTCCTTGGCAGCAAACCGGCACAGACAAGCTTGGGCAGCAATCCAGCACAGATAAGCCGTGGCAGCAATCCAGCCTGCCAAACTCACAATAATGTTCTCCGACATTAATTCCTGCGTTGACTTCTGCAAGAGGGGCATGTGCACAAGCAGTCCTTTTTATAGTCTGGAGAGGAGCCTAATGACCACCAGCTGAGTGCAATTACCTCCTGTACTTGCGCAAGTGTCGGGCATCCAGGAACAACTCACTGCTGGCGTCCGGCTCACTCTCCCTTGTCTCCTCCCCAAGGCTCAGGCGCCTCCTGGGGGCCAACCAGCCTCTTTGCGCCCTGCTCGGAGTCGGAACCCTGTCCAGGGTCCTCCACATCCTCCAGAGCTGACTCATAGGGCCCTTCGCTGTCGGAGTCTGGTGGCAGCTCCAACGGCTCCTGCTGGACCACAACAGGAAAATAACTACGTCATATTGTTTGGGTGGCCAGTAAAGGATGTCCATCACAGAACTGCTTTTACTACTTTTCCCATTTATTTAAACCCAGATGCAGTGAACAGTGCCGCTAATTGATTTTGATGCAGACATGAATGTTTTTAATTAACAATGTAACTCTGCAGACCTGAATATTGTTAGCCTACATTTTAACCTCTCCCTTTCTTTTGCTCTTGGTCTTTATGATCAGTTGTATCCTGCAAATACTATATTTCTACCAGAACTCAGCTGCAACTATAATGTAATATTTGCTTTCCTTTACTAGGCAAACAAGCGTTATTTATTTATTTCCCATATTCTGAACATTAGCATGGAGACAAAGAAAACCATGACCTTAATAAAAAGTTTTATTTTATTATTTATTTATTTGATTTTTATTCCACCTTTATTACTTTATAAGCAATTCAAAACGGCAAACTCCTTCCTCTCCTATTTTCCCCAAGAATTCTATGAGATGAGTTGGGGAGAGAGAGCGGGAGAGAGAGAGAGCGAGGGAAGGAGGGGGGGAGAGAGAGACTGGCCAAGGTCACACAGCTGCCTTTCATGGCTAAAATGGGACTGGAATCCACATTCTGCTGATTTCTAGCCTGATGTCTTAACCGTAGACCAAGCTGGCTCTATTGCTCTCTATTACAGTTCCTCTTTTGCGTAGCCTGTAGAACACAAATATTGATCTGAATTTCTTCTTTGGGGGATTTGAACTTCAATCTGCCTCAGGATTCAGTTGAAGCCTTCCAATTAAAGATGTTACGTTTCAGCAAAACCCTTGTCCCAGACCTTGCAAGATGTCAGAAGTCCATCATCCAGGCAACATAGATAAGGAACTCAGAAATGTATTCACATCATTCTCACAGCCTTTCTCAGTCACCTGCAGGGTTTTTCTTCCCCTTTCTAGCCCTGTTCTGTGAAAACATTGCCTAAGCCCCAAGTTCTTCAGATTTCTTCACAGAACTTTCAAGTCAAAGTTGGTGTCATTCTCGACAAAATTATTTGTCCCTATGTGAAAGAAAAGAAGGGACCACGAGTCGTCTATTTGACAACAAAATGCTGCTAGGATCATTCCTGAGAGAAGTATTGGATGTCTCACTGAATGCTCCAAGTACTCTAAGGCAGTGTTTCCCAACCTTGGCAACTTGAAGATGTCTGGACTTCAACTCCCAGAATTCCCCAGCCAGCGAATGCCGGCTGGGGAATTCTGGGAATTGAAGTCCAGACATCTTCAAGTTGCCAAGGTTGGGAAACACTGCTCTAAGGAACTGAAGGAAGAATATAGCATGGAAAAACACAGTTTCCAACCAATTCTCTAATAAGAATAATCTTCAAAAGATTCCTGTAGAAAGAATAAGAATAATTGCATTATTTTGCCTACGATAATTTTTGAAGATTAATACCAATATATAAGTAAGTGGAAACCAAAAGGCCATGCATTACTCCACAACTTGTGAGATCACCAGGAAAGGAAAATGGTTACCTGAAGCAACCATTCCTCTATCTATCATCTGTCTATCTATCATCTATTGTATCTATCTATCTATCTATCTATCTATCTATCTATCTATCTATCTATCTATCTATCTATCTATCCATCCATCCATCCATCTATCTATCTATCTATCTATTTATCATCTATCTATCATCTATCTATCTATCTATCTATCTATCTATCTATCTATCTATCTATCTATCTATCTATCCATCCATCCATCCATCTATCTATTTATCATCTATCTATCATCTATCTATCTATCTATCTATCTATCTATCTATCTATCTATCTATCTATCTATCTTCTATCTATCATCTATCTACCTATCTACCTATCTACCTATCTACCTATCTACCTATCTACCTATCTACCTATCTACCTATCTACCTATCTACCTATCTACCTATCTACCTATCTACCTATCTACCTATCTACCTATCTACCTATCTACCTATCTACCTACCTACCTACCTACCTACCTATCTATCTATCTATCTATCTATCATCTATCCATCCATCCATGATCTATCTATCATCTATCTATCTATCTATCTATCTATCTATCTATCTATCTATCTATCTATCTATCTATCTATCTATCTATCTATCTATCTATCTAATCTATCTATCATCTACCTATATATCATCCATATCTATCTATCTATCTATCTATCTATCTATCTATCTATCTATCTATCTATCTATCTATCTATCTATCTATCTATCTTCTATCTATCATCTATCTACCTATCTACCTATCTACCTATCTACCTATCTACCTATCTACCTATCTACCTATCTACCTATCTACCTATCTACCTATCTACCTATCTACCTATCTACCTATCTACCTATCTACCTACCTACCTACCTACCTACCTACCTACCTACCTACCTACCTACCTACCTACCTATCTATCTATCTATCTATCTATCTATCTAATCTATCTATCATCTACCTATATATCATCCATATCTATCTATCTATCTATCTATCTATCTATCTATCTATCTATCTATCTATCTATCTATCTATCATCTATCTATCTATCTATCTATTATCTATCTCTATCTATCTATCATCTATCTATCTATCATCTATCTATCTATCTATCTATCTATCATCTATCTATCTATCATCTATCTATCTATCTATCTATCTATCTATCTATCTATCTATCTATCTATCATCTATCTATCTATCTATCTATCTATCTATCTATCTATCTATCTATCTATCTATCTATCTATCTAATCTATCTATCATCTACCTATATATCATCCATATCTATCTATCTATCTATCTATCTATCTATCTATCTATCTATCTATCTATCTATCTATCTATCTATCTATCATCTATCTATCTATTATCTATCTCTATCTATCTATCATCTATCTATCTATCATCTATCTATCTATCTATCTATCTATCTATCATCTATCTATCTATCTATCTATCATCTATCTATCTATCTATCTATCTATCTATCTATCATCTATCTATCTATCTATTATCTATCTCTATCTATCTATCATCTATCTATCTATCATCTATCTATCTATCTATCTATCTATCTATCATCTATCTATCTATCATCTATCTATCTATCTATCTATCTATCTATCTATCTATCTATCTATCTATCTATCTATCATCTATCTATCTATCTATCTATCTATCTATCTATCTATCATCTATCTATCTATTATCTATCTCTATCTATCTATCATCTATCTATCTATCATCTATCTATCTATCTATCTATCTATCTATCTATCTATCTATCTATCTATCATCTATCTATCTATCTATCTATCATCTATCTATCTATCTATCTATCTATCTATCTATCTATCTATCTATCTATCTATGTCTATCCATCCATCCATTCATCCATCCATCCATCCATCATCTATCATCTGTCATTTATCTATCTAGATAATTTATCATCTCTCTCACATTCTCATTTTCCCTCCATACCTATTGCAGCGGAAATTTAAAAAAAAAAAAACAGAACCAAGAAGAAAAGGAAAAAAAGAATAGAAAATATGTTTTACAAGCAATATATGATTAAATAAAAATGTGATAAAATAATTTAGATTAATGCTGAAGATTGAAGTTATCTGTCAATTTGAAAATTCAGAACATTATTAAAGTCAACTGCCACTCAATAATTCAAAGGATAGCCACTATAATGTGAACCATAAGTCAGAATAAAGAACCATCTCCTTATTTAAAACTTCAAACAAGAATATATTAAAGTTTGAGAAATCTAAAGTTGGTGTATGATACATAAATAGCTTCCAAGTTGAATTAAATTTTGTATTAGAACTGTTCTTCAAATGAGACTATTTTTGACATCGACTGATAACTCCCACATTTTAATTTTCCCTTCTTCTACAGAGGGAAATAATTAACACAAAGAACTATGTTAATGTATGCTAGCTAAAAATCAGAATAAGTCTACAGCACCTTTGCTGTAGCCCTATGATTAACATACTGCACTGAAAGACATAAACTTATTTAATCAAATCACAGCTCACTTAATCAAATGCATGAGGTGGGCAACTTATGTTGGTGCAAATAGTGCTTGCATCATTTTTCTAATCAAATGGAAACAAAATGCAAGTACTTGTAGTCTGCCTCATATATAATCTCCATCTGCATAACCACCCTGACTTCCCATTACTTCCTCGCATCCCCTCTTAAATCCTACATTCGTTTAGCCCTTCTGTGCACATGATGAAATGGGCAAAGCTCACAAAGTCCTATGTTTTTTTTTAATTGATTGATTGATCATCTAAGTTGTTATTTAAGTTACACAGTTGGCTTGATTGTATAGTTTGAAATTTGGTTCTGCCAAATCTACCTTGTTTCTTAGGGATTTATAAAATCTTAAAATTAACCTGATAAAGAAAGTTCCTTTTAAGTTTGTCTGCCTGCCATCTGTTAAAAAGCGGAGAAGGGGGGACAGAACAAGTTTGTAACCAATTTAAGGAAAATCAATGAAATATCTTAATGTATCTTATGAAATATCTAAGATGGACAGAAGCTGCTGTATTCTGGGACAGGAGTATGGAGAAGAAGATAGAAGAGGATTACATATAACAAAGGTTCAGAGGCATGGGGGAGAGAAAAGGGAAGTAGTTAGTCTGGATGATTATCAAGATAAAGTAAAATGACTAAAAAGCTTTATGGAAATAGGAATAGAGAGCTAGAAAGGAAATGAAATTTGGATGCATGCCTGGAAAACTCCATATAGAAAACGACGGGAAAATGGAATGAAATGATGCTGGAAAAAAATGTATGATTGAGAAGCAGTGAGGTGTGTGATCCAAACCAGAGCATCAGGCAAAATCAAGAAAGACACAACTGCACTCTTCTTTGGCTTTGATGGAAAATTAAGAGTTGTTTGTGATTAAAAAAAAATGGTGTAATTAAATTTCACTCATAGTCTGTAATTGTTTAATTCAATGTTTCTCAACCTTGACAACTTGAAGATGTCTGGACTTCAAGTCCCAGAATTCCCCAGCTGGCTGGGGAATTCTGGGACTTGAAGTCCAGACATCTTCAAGTTGCCAAGGTTGAGAAACACTGGCTTAATTCCTACCAAACTATTTTCAAGCAACACAGATGCAAACTCCTTCTAAAAATTATACTCACACCCTAGCAAGAGAATATTGTTGCGAGCTGTATGCATTAATAATGAGATGCTTTGCAAATACACAGTCAGGCTCTCATCATTTTGCAAATACTTTTCAGAGAAAGATAATTGGATGAACATTGACTGCTAATTAAAATGCGTACAGCTGAGAGGAAATGTTTCAGTGATCCTGTACAGCATTGTTTCAATAAATTATAGAAAATAAGAAACTATTTATTCAACTATTGTATTCTTAGGGGATACCTAAGACCTTTCCCCGAGGCAGTACTATGAAAATGTAAAAAACATGAATTTTTGTGCTGATAAATAATTAACTTTTGGAGTGCAATCTCCTTTGTGTCAGGAATCTGAACAATGTACATGAGGGACTGGCCACATAGATTTCTTCCTATTATGATTTATCCTTAACCTGATCTTTCAGGTCTTCCAGCAATGGGCTCATCACCACCGTAACTCCATCCATCTTGCTGCTAGCTGCTTGTTGTAATTGTTGATATCTTGGTTTATACCAGTGGTGGGTTTCAAATTTTTTGGGAACCTACTCTGTGGGTGTGGCCTCCTTTGGGGAGTGGCTTGCCGGCCATGTGACCTGGTGGGAGTGGCTTGCCGGCCATGTGTTCTCTCTCTCTCTCTCTCTCTCTTTCCCTCCTTCCTTTTGTCTCTCTGTCCCCTTTTTCTTTTTTTCTTTCATCTCTCTCTCACTCTTTTTCTTTCTTTTTTCTTTATTTATTTCTTCCTTTCTTCCTCTTTCTCTCTCTCTCTGTGTCTGTCTGTGTCTGTGTGTCGGGGGGGCAGTGGTGGGTTTCAAGGAGCCGAGGTGGCGCAGTGGTTAAATGCAGCACTGCAGGCTACTTCAGCTGACTGCAGTTCTGCAGTTCGGTTGTTCAAATCTCACCGGCTCAGGGTTGACTCAGCCTTCCATCCTTCCGAGGTGGGTAAAATGAGGACCCGGATTGTTGTTGGGGGCGATATGCTGACTCTGTAAACCGCTTAGAGAGGGCTGAAAGCCCTATGAAGCGGTATATAAGTCTAACTGCTATTGCTATTGCTATTCAAAAAATTTCGGAACCTCTTCTGTAGGTGTGGCCTGCTTTCCGGGTCCACTGGTGGAACTTCTTCTAACCGGTTCGGTAGATTTGACGAACCGGTTCTACCAAACAGGTGCGAACTGGTAGGAACTCACCTCTGGTTTATATGGAGGAATTTGACCATGTAACACATCAGTAGGAATAAACCTGGTGATTTTTCCCCTCCCAGTGGCAAATTAAAAATAACATACTGCCTCTTAAGTTCCAACCAGTTGCTGCAGTATTTACTTGCTGAACTTACAGAATGGGTTAAACAAGACTGCAACAAAATGATCCTGAATGCAATGACATTATAAAAGAACTGCTAGTACAAAACCGGTGGAAACAGCCCTCCTGATCCATGACAATAAACTTACTAGCAATTGATTTGCCACTGAGTTGTCAGCTGTCACCATTACTTAAAGCAAAGACTTGGGTAATTGCTTGGCTTGACTTTATTAAACAATTCTCTTCTAGAAAGTGTATTTGTTTTCCAATTAGCTAAAAAGACTTTTCACTCAAACAGCTTTGGGAAATCAATAGAGAATAGTTTAACGCCGCTGTGCTACTTTCAACATGAGCAAAAAAATATGCTTTAGAAGAAAAACCGAACGTTTTCTTGTAGCCTAGTTTGTATTATCAATCTCATGAAACCAGATCAATGTCTAGCAATTCAAATTATTATGTGAAAGTGATCTTTCATCTTAACTGTAATCCTAAAGCAGGATATTTATTTATTTATTTATTTATTAGACATATACCACTTCATAGGGCTTTCAGCCCTCTCTAAGCGGTTTACAATTTATTTTTTATTTTTAGCAACTTGCCCCCACAGTCCAGGTCCTTATTTCACCCACCTCGGAAGGATGGAAGGCTGAGTCGACCTTGAGCCGGTGAGATTTGAACCGCTGAGCTGCAGATCACAGTCAGCTAAAGTGACCTGCAGTACTGCACCCTAACCACTGCGCCACCTCGGCTCTTATTACACCTAAAATTACACCTAAAAACGTAAAGCTATTAAACAACATTCATTTAATGCAATTATAATAGTTTATTAAAATATTTAAACCAGGGCGATAAGGACAACCTTCGAGACCGCCTGCTGACGCATACCTCCCAGCGACCAGTAAGATCCCATAGATTGGGCTTCCTTCGGGTGCCGGTGGGCCCTCGGAGGAGAGCCTTCTTGGTGGCTGCTCCGACTCTTTGGAACCAGCTCCCCCCGGAAATCCGGACCACACCCACTCTCATGGCCTTCAGGAAAGCCGTAAAAACGTGGCTGTTCCGGCAGGCCTGGGGCTGTTGACCTCGCTATTGTGGTCCGGCCCCGACTAGAATGAACTTGATGGATGATTGTTGTTTTAAATTGTATTGTTTTTATGTTTTTAAGAGCCAAGGTGGCGCAGTGGTTAAATGCAGCACTGCAGGCTACTGCTAGATCAGCAGGTCAGCGGTTCAAATCTCACCGGCTCAGGGTTGACTCAGCCTTTCATCCTTCCGAGGTGGGTAAAATGAGGACCCAGATTGTTGGGGGCAATATGCTGACTCTCTGTAAACCGCTTAGAGAGGCCTGAAAGGCCTATGAAGCGGTATATAAGTCTACTGCTATTTTTATATTTTGTTTGTAAGCCGCCAGGAGTCCTTTGGGATTGGGCGGCTTATAAAAGTTTTAAACAAATAAATAAATAAACCAGAGGTGACCTAACAACACCAACACACTTAAATGCTTAGGTGAATCAATCAATTGTCAACCAGAACTGAAAACGTATAAAGCCTGGGGGGGGGGGGGGTCTCTCAAAAATTGAAAAGGGAGGAAATTGCCCAGCTGGCTGCTTGTCTGCCAGTTAAGAATGACTCCTCCTCCTATTATTATTACTACTTTTTCTTTAAAAATAGGATAGGCTAAGCATATTGGGCTTGGGATGGTAGTATTGATATAAATGTAGGTGCAAATTAGACATAGGAGTTAGACTTATATACCGCTTCATAGGGCTTTCAGCCCTCTCTAAGCGGTTTACAGAGTCAGCATATCGCCCCCACAGTCTGGGTCCTCATTTCACCCACCTCGGAAGGATGGAAGGCTGAGTCAACCCTGAGCCGGTGAGATTTGAACTGCAGAACTGCAGTCAGCTGAAGTAGCCTGCAGTGCTGCATTTAACCACTGCGTCACCTCGGCTCTAGAAAGAAAGAAGGAAGGAAGGAAGGAAGAAAGAAGAAAGAAAGAAAGAAGAAAGAAAGAGCAATAGCAATAGCAGTTAGACTTATATACCTCTTCATAGGGCTTTCAGCCCTCTCTAAGCGGTTTACAGAGTCAGCACATCGCCTCCATAGTCTGGGTCCTCATTTCACCCACCTCGGAAGGATGGAAGGCTGAGTCGGTGAGATTTGAACCGCTGAACTGCAGATAACAGCCAGCTGAAGTGGCCTGCAGTACTGCACTCTAACCACTGCGCCACCTCGGCATCTGGGTTTGTTGCAGAGTTGGGTTCCCATGTTAGCAATAGTGGGGTTTTTTTGTTGCTTTTGTTACGGATCCTTGATGCTGATGCCTACTACCATCTGTCCATGTTTCTATGAAGTCTACGTGGGATAAGCAGGGCAACCTTTGTGCAAATGCTACTGTTATTTTTTTTAAAAATCTACTTTTTCATTCCACGTATAAAACAAAACAACTAAAAAATAAAAGATTATGCAAGCAAACTTCATTTCATTTAGTCTTACACTGAGCTCTAATTTAAAAAGCAAATTATTTCCAAATTATTTTAACACATTGTTTTTTTTCCTTATTATTATTATTGCATCGTTCATTAAATGATGAATCTCAATCCAATTTAAAAAGTCAGTAATATTGCAGGCAGCAACCCACGTTCTAGACACCATACTGTGCCTTGTGTTCCTGTTTGATGCATTTCCCCAATTGATAGGAAAACATTGACAATCTGACACTCAGGGAGAGAGTTTCTTGACCACATTCTGTTAAGAGACCGTAGATCAACACCAGCAACTTATTTCTAATGATAGAAGGCAGAAGCTCCTTCAGGGTTGATGTTACATGATTATTATTATTTTTTACAGCTGCTCCTGTAGGTATTCTGGTAGCTGCATTTTGAACTAACTATAAATTTGGGCCTTTCAAAACCACTTTGTGATAACCCAAATGAGGCGAAGACATTCAATGGTATTTAATTCATTAATCTGAAAATAGTTATATCCCACTTTTTCATTAAAATTACTCAAGAAGAATGAAAAAATTAAATTAGCAACACAAACACACACAAACATTTAATTTATCTGGTTAAAAATGTTGATCAAAATCAGCATAAACCAAACAGACAAAGTTAGTAGAAATTTATTTATTTATTTATTTATTTATTTATTTATTTATTAGACTTATATACCACTTCATAGGGCTTTCAGCCCTCTCTAAGCCGGTTTACAATTTTTTTTAGCAAATTGAGTCAACAACTTGCCCCCACAGTCCAGGTCCTCATTTCACCCACCTCGGAAGGATGGAAGGTTGAGTCGACCTTCAGCCGGTGAGATTAGAACAGCCGAACTGCAGAACTGCAGTCAGCTGAAATGGCGTGCAGTGCTGCATTTAACCACTGTGCCACCTCGGCTCTTATGACTTTTTTGTTTTAATTGCAATAATAGGCACGCTATCAACCGCTTTCAACTTAATGTAAATCCTTCTAAACCTGACTATAAAAATATGATTTCCATAATAGAGTTGTCAAAGTCTGGAATGCTCTCTCTGATTCAGTTCTTTCAGCTACAAATTTTCAGAGTTTCAGTCACAAATTGACTTTCGTGGACCTTACATCATTCTTATGAAGCCGAGGTGGCGCAGTGGTTAGAGTGGAGTACTGCAGCCACTTCAGCTGACTGTTAGCTGCAGTTCGGCGGTTCAAATCTCACCAGCTCAAGGTTGACTCAGCCTTCCATCCTTCCGAGGTGGGTAAAATGAGGACCCGGATTGTTGTTGGGGGCGATATGCTGACTCTGTAAACCGCTTAGAGAGGGCTGAAAGCCCTATGAAGCGGTATATAAGTCTCACAGTCAGCTAAAGTGGCCTGCAGTACTGCACCCTAACCACTGCACCACTAACCATTTGCACCATAAGCAATTTTTTTAATTTGGGGTTTAAAAGCAGGGCCAGATGAGGTAATCCTCATACAGAATACTGAAGCAGTCACAGAAAAAAAGAAATACAGTATAGTCATAATACACACAGCAGCTTTGAAAATGACATTTGCCTTATGCTAGCTCTGATTTTATGCTAATATTTGCCAAGATATATTAAATCAAGGAAAGCGGTGTTTATATAAAGTTGCACATTATATGCCCATCGTGTCACAGAGCAGAGCATTCTCCACGAAGTTAAGATAACTGCAACAATGTCATGATGATCTGTCTTGGATGAATCTGAGGATTTTCTGCTGTATTTTTTTTACCAATGGTAAAAACCTATCATGCATTTTAACAATGATGAGAATTCCTGTACCAACTGATAGTATAGAAGGTGGCTTCAGAAATGTTCTCACCCAGCTAAAAATTGTTTTCTTCCCAGTACATAGGTGTTGCACAGCTTTAATGATACAAATATAGAATCATAGAGCTGGAAGGGAACTTGGAGGTCCTCCAGCTCAACCCTCTGCCCATCCTAGATAAATGGGTGTCAACCTTGAGCCAGTGAGGATCAAACTCCTGGCTGTGGACAGTGTTAGTCTGTAATACTGTATTCTAGCAATAGCAATAGCAGTTAGACTTATATACCGCTTCATAGGGCTTTCAGCCCTCTCTAAGCGGTTTACAGAGTCAGCATATCGCCCCCACAGTCTGGGTCCTCATTTTACCCACCTCAGAAGGATGGAAGGCTGAGTCAACCCTGAGCCGGTGAGATTTGAACAGCCGAATTGCAGAACTGCAGTCAGCTGAAGTAGCCTGCAGTGCTGCATTTAACCACTGCACCACCTCGGCTCTTCAGTTATTTATTCTAACCATTGCACCACCATGGCCCCCACAATAAGGTTTGTTTGGCACAATCTGTTTTTAACAAACTTACTTTTGTGTCTTGGAGCGAAGGGAAGGACGCGACAAGAAAGTATGAGGAAGTGACTTTATTCAGCTCATAGTAAACTGCGATTCAACGTGGCGTGGTTCGCGCCAAACATTTATACCCCCGGGTTTGAACGAGGAGCCAATGGGGCGTCGAGTAGCTCGACCAATCAGGGTGAAGATTGAACCGGCTCCGCCCGTGAACCAATCAGGAAAGGAGTCCTTTATACACGCGTTCGTATTTCCCGCGCTAGTATTCAACACCCCTCCCCCCCCAGTCAAAGAGTTCCTTTAGGAAGGGCAAACATAGTCTTGTAGGTAGGCGGGACGGTGGCGTTCTCGTCCCGATCTTCGTGGCTCCCCGGCGGCCGTCGACGGGGTGGAAGCCGCCGGCGGAGGCGTGTCTGTGGTGGGGCGGTGAACCTGCGGTGCGGTCCCGTGAGAGAGTGCTGGCCCCGGGCCCCGTGCCCGAAGTCCATCTGTCCGGGGCGGTGTTTCCGTGGCGGCCGGAGTGTCCGGTGGCGGCTCCGTGCAGTCCGGTAGGGGTGTAGGTTCAGAGTCTCGATAAGGGGTTTGAGGAAGGGAATAGCCGGGTGAGGTGCGCCTGTTTGGAAAGTTCGCATCGGCTTGTCTCCCGTTCCCCGGTTGGAAACGGTCCGAAGGGAAAAGAGTCAACGAAGGTAGCTCCGGCTGAGAGCGGGTGTCTGAGGGACTTGGGCCGTCTGTTTCCGCGGGAAGACGACGCCTTAATTGGTCCACGTGGCGCCTCCATTGTATTCCGTCGGCCAGGCCGACCCTGAAGGAACAGGGGCCAGTCAGGGCTGTGATGGTTGCGGGAACCCACCATGGATCCCCAGAAAAAGAGCGGGCCCATACAGGATCCCCTAACTTAAACGCGTGGGAAGGGAGGGCCCCCAGGTTGCTCGGCAGATCCCCTGCGTAAAGTGGATGGAGTCTGTCTAGGGGTGTTCGCAATCTCCTACCCATCAAGAGCTCCGCGGGGCTTTTATTAGTCGTTGGGCAGGGTATGGAGTGTTGGCTCAAGAGGTAAGCCGCCACTCTATCTTGCCAGTCGCCCTGGCCCATGCGGCCCAAGGCTTCTTTCGCTGAGCGAACTGCGCGCTCCGCCCGGCCATTACTAGCTGGGTGATAGGGGGCTGTGGCCGCGTGTCTGATTCCTTGCTCGGCCAGGAATTCTTGGAACGTGGTGGAGGTAAACTGGGGCCCGTTATCGGAAACTATCACATCCGGTAACCCATGGGTAGCGAACATCTTACGCAGGGCCCTCACTGTACTCTCCGCTGTGGTGGAGGTCATGATTACCAGCTCCACCCACTTAGAGTAAGCATCTACCACTATCATAAAGTTTCGGCCGTGAAAGGGGCCGGCGAAATCAATATGTAAGCGGGACCATGGGCCTCTAGGGATTTCCCACTCGCGAGGAGCGGCTGTGGGGGAATTCGGCCTAGAATTTTGGCATATTCTACATCGGCCTACATAATCTGCGATTTCGGAATCTAGCAAGGGCCACCACACATAGCTACGGGCTAACGCTTTCATTCGCGCTATGCCTGGGTGGTTTTTATGGAGTGCAGGCAGGATTCGTGCCCGCAGGGCTGTGGGGATCACTACCCTATCCCCCCAGACAAGACACCCCCCGTGAAGGGCGAGTTCGGCTTGTCGCACTTTAAATGGACGGAATTCTTCCGCTACCTTCTCCGTGGGCCACCCCCTCAAAACCCATGAAGCAACCTGAGATAGGACGGGGTCAGCCTTTGTGCAGGCTGCAACGTCCGCGGCCGAGACGGGGAGGTCGGATTCGGCGATGGACAGAACAGAGAGCGCGGGCACGTGGGCTGTGTCCGTCTCTGGCAGAGGGCAACGGCTTAGAGCGTCTGCGTGCCCTAGCTGTTTGCCCGGACGGTATAACAGCGTATACGAATACGCTGTTAGGAACTCCGTCCACCGAGTCATGCGGGGGGACAAAATGGGGGGAGTTGGCTTGTCGCCCGCCAGTAGCCCCAGGAGGGGCTTGTGATCCGTGACCAGGGTGAAATTCCTACCGTAGAGGTAGTCATGGAACCGCTTAATGCCGGAGACTGCAGCCAGGGCCTCTTTATCGATTTGGCTGTAGTTCCGCTCCGTGGAGGAGAGTGTCCTGGAATAGAAAGCTATGGGGGCTTCTGAGCCGTTCGGGAGGATGTGGCTCAGAACCGCCCCTACGCCGTAGGGGGAGGCGTCGCAAGTCAGAATTAGAGGCATCCTATCGCTGTACTGGATTAGGACTGCCGATGAAGTTAAAATATCCTTTATAGCCGCGAACGCGTGTGCTTCACGGCTACCCCATTTCCAGGCCGCCGACCGGTCCAGTAGTCGGTGTAGCGGCTCAGCTAGTGACGCCTTGTGGGGGATAAAAGGGGCGTAGAAGTTTAAAAGCCCCAGGAAGGCCTGTAATTCCGCCCTAGAGGTGGGTGCGGGTGCGTTTTTGATGGCGGCAACTTTGGAAGGAGTGGGGTGGATGCCTTGTGCATCAATGAGGAACCCCAAGAATTCGACTTTAGGAACAGCAATTTCGCATTTGCTGCGCTTTAATTTCAGTCCTGCCTCCCTAAAACGTGTGAGGACCTCCCGCAGTGTTTTCAGGAGTTCCGAGTGACTGGGGGCTGCGACCAGGACGTCGTCGAAGTAGGGAACGACGCCTGGGAGCCCATGGAGCAGCCGCTCCATGAGGCTCTGGAAAATCCCAGGGGCGACCGAGACGCCGAATTGTAGGCGGCGGCAACGGAAGGCCCCGCGGTGGGTGACGATGGTCTGGGCTGTAGCCGCATCGTCGTCTACGGGAAGCTGCTGGTAGGCCTGTGCCATGTCTAGCTTGGCGAAAATGCGGCCCTGTCCTAAAGAGTGGAGTAGGTGCTGCACTACGGGAACCGGATACGGGTTTGCCTGCAGGGCCAAATTGATGGTCGACTTGTAGTCGGCACATATCCTCACCGATCCGTCGGGTTTGACCGGGAGGACTATGGGGGTTTCCCAACGGGCGTGATCTACGGGCTCGAGTACCCCCTGCTCGATAAGTTTATCCAGTTCAGCGTCTACCCTTGCTCTCAATGCGAAAGGGACCCTGCGTGCCTTCAGCCTAACGGGAGCGACCTGGGGATCAAGGCAGAGGGAAATGGGGGTGCCCTTGTAACAACCCAATCTCCCATCGAACACATCCGCGAACTCGTCTAGGACGCTATCTGCGGAGAGGGGAACTACCCTGTGCACCCCTTCTATGGTGAGGCCCAAGGCGGGAAACCATTCCAACCCCAGGAGAGCGGGCAGGTCGTTCCTGACGATTAGGACTGGGAGCCTCCCCTTAAAATTCCCGTATTCCACCCGGATGTGGAATATCCCAGCTGTGGGAATCCCATTTCCCTGGTAGTCTAGGAGGGAGACCCCGACGGGGCGCAATCTGCTCTGGGGAACCCCGGGACAAAGGCGGGAAAACAAAGCCCAAGATAGGAGGGAGCGGGAAGACCCGGAGTCCACCTCCATTTGACAAAGCTGACCTTCGAGTCGGACGGCGGTGCTTATCTTGCGGCTACCAGCGGGAACGGGGGATGCCTGGTAGACCACGCAGTCGGCGTTGGAGGGCTGGTAGGTTGAATGGCAGTCCTCAGCTCGCCTCGCGGAACGTGGCTGTTGGCGGCGTTGCGGTTGCGATGCCTGGCGCTGGTCGCTGGGCTGCATGAACGATGGGGCTGGCAGGAGAGCCCGGCAGACCCTGGCAAGGTGCCCTTCTCCTCGGCAGCGGCGGCAGACGGCAGAACGGAACGGGCAGGCTGCGCGGCTGTGGCGGCCGCCGCATCCGCGGCAAGGTGCGTTTACGGCTGGCTGAGCGGGCGTCGGTGGTTGCTGGGGTGGCCTCCGCTTCGGCTGCATCCTCATTTGTCCGACGATTTCTTCCTCCTCCTCCTCCTCGTCTTCGGCAGGGGAGAGGTCGTCGACGAGGTGCGTCTGGGTGGACGGCCCCGCGGCGGCTTGCGCGGAGGGGTTCAGCTGGAGGCGTTCCATGTCTGCCGTGGATTGTTCGGACAGTTCGGCTGCTCGTGCTGTCTCCACGGCTTGCAACAGGGTGATTTTGTGATTCCGGAGCATGCGGCTGCGCAATTGCACGTCGCGGACCCCGCACACAAACTGCTCCGCGAGGTTCTCCTCCAGGTCTGCAAAATCACACTGGGCGGCCACAGTGCGCAAGGCCTCCAGGAACTGGCTGATGGATTCATTGGGCTTTTGCACTCGGCGGCGGAAAGCGAAACGGCGTGCAAATAGAGAGGGTGAGGGAGCGTAGTGGTTCCTCAGCCTGGACATCAGCTCGTCCCACCCAAGTTTGTAGGCTGGCCTCGGGGCGGCCAGGGCTCTCGCAGAGGCGAACATGGAAGGCTCACAGCAGGACAGGAAGAAGCTGCACTTCTCCTCGTCGGTCTGAGCCTGGTTCTTCGAGGCGATCAGGTAACACTCGAACCGCTCCATGAACCCGTCCCATGATTCTCCGGTGGCTACGCCGAATGGCGCGAAAGGAGGAAGCGACGATGCCATCGTGGTGTGGAGGCGGAGAGAGAGAGAGGAAAGGCGGAGAAAATTTCGCGTTCGCTGCCGGGGTTCTCAGTCTGAGATAGCGTTCGAGCTGGTTCAGACGCGGTGGCAGCTGGCTGTTCTTCTCCGTGGTCGCGGGAATCGGAATCCCACCTTCGTCGCCAGTTTTGTGTCTTGGAGCGAAGGGAAGGACGCGACAAGAAAGTATGAGGAAGTGACTTTATTCAGCTCATAGTAAACTGCGATTCAACGTGGCGTGGTTCGCGCCAAACATTTATACCCCCGGGTTTGAACGAGGAGCCAATGGGGCGTCGAGTAGCTCGACCAATCAGGGTGAAGATTGAACCGGCTCCGCCCGTGAACCAATCAGGAAAGGAGTCCTTTATACACGCGTTCGTATTTCCCGCGCTAGTATTCAACACTTACGACGGATTCTAATAATTGCCTTGTTCATTTTTAGATGCTCACAAATCCTCTGCTTGATGATCTTTTCTAGGATTTCCCCAGATGCTGATGTTAAGCTGCTCGGTCTGTGGTTTCTTGGTTCTACCATTTTCCTGTTTTTGAAAATTGGAGCCACGTCAGTTCTTTTCCAGTCCAGTGTAACAGATCCCTTGTTCTCCATGAGCCTTGAAAGATTTTGTTCTGTGCTTCTGAGATTACATCTGCCAGCTTTTTTCACTACCCTGGGATGTAAACCTTCTGGTCCTGGCAATCTGAACTCATCTGAAGTGGATAGATGTTCTATTACTATTTTGGGGCCTATTTTGACCAGCCCTCCTATTCTATCTCCCACAGTGTTGCCCTTGATACGATGCACTATTTTTTTCCCTTTCGCATGAAGACAGATTCAAAGCAGGAATTAAGAGTTCTACTTTCTCCCCGCTGCCTGTCACCGTCTTGAATCTTCTCCCACTGAACTTTTTCTTAACTTCCTTCTTATTCCTTATATATTGAAAGAAACATTTTGTTATTTTTGGCATTTATTGTAAGTCTTTTTTTAAAAAAATTTAAATAAATTTTATTTTGTTGGTACAAACTTCACATCTTTGCAACACATTACATTTTTTTTACCTATCTGTTGTGTCTGTTTTATCTATACCAATAAATCTTTTTTAACTATGACTTCATATATTTGTGCATTTACATTATTTCATACATTTTGTTTCATTCTATATATAATATTCTATATGTTCTGTTGTGGCCCGGCAGGTGCCGTTGGAGCTGCCACCAGACTCCGACAGCGAGGGGTCTTATGAGTCGGCCCTGGAGGAGTTAGAGGACCCTGGACAGGGTGCCGTCTCCGAGCAGGGCGAGGAGAGATTGGTTGGCCACCAGGTGGCACTGGAGCCTTGGATCAGAGGGAGTGATCCGGAAAACACTTGTGAGTTGTTTCGGGATGCACGCCATCGAAGGGCTACTCGGCGGCAGGAACAACTGCGTAATTATAGGAGATGATTATGCTCAGTTGATGCTTATTAAGATCCTCTCCTGATTATAAAAGAGACTGCTTGTGCCACGCTCTTTTGCAGAAGTCAACGTTCACGATTAAGAGAAACCGACTTGGCGAATTGGTTTGCCGTGGGAGCTTGTTTGCATTGTTGCTTAGTTTTGTAGGACTTGCTGCCAGAGTGCTTATCTCTTTGTTTATGTGGCTTGCAGCCAACGAGAGTCTTGACTGATTAAAAGAAACCTTCTCAATTACGTTGGTTTCGGCTTTTGTTCCTGGACGGAGGAGGGGGGTCAGAACAATGTTCTATGGATAGCAGTTTTTACTACATTTATGTCCTTTTGTAAAGTATATAATATATTAAATCTTTTTTAACTATGACTTTATATATTTGTGCATTTACATTATTTCATACATTTTTTTCATTCTATATGGAATATTCTATATATTCTATGTGTAACAGTTTTTACTACATTTATGTCATTTTGCGTAATATTTATTTGCTATAGTCTATCTCATATTTTAGTCTTTTAAATCTTTTCTGGTTTTGTAGTTGTCTATTGTTTTGTTGATCTGTCTTCCTTTCTTTTTTGCTTCCCTGCTTTTCCCCTCCTTTCCTCTAGCCAATTGTACAATAAATCCCATAAGGAGTAGGATTCAGATTCATCTTTCTCTTTTAGTTCTTTCGTGAGCCTATCCGTCTCTGCACAATCCAATATTTTTTTAATTACATTTTCTTCTGTTGGTATATAATTATTTTTCCAGTTTTGTGAGAATATAATTCTCGCTGCCATAACGATGTGTAAAATTACGTTTCTAATATTTGTTTCATAATTTCCTTTTATAATCCCTAACAAAAATAATTCGGCTTTTAGTGCAATTTGGTGTGTAGTAATCTCCTCTCGCCAATCTTTTATTTTTTCCCAATACTTTTTCGCAGCTGTGCACGTCCACCACATCTGGTAGTATGTTCCATGTTGTTTGTTGCATTTCCAGCAGATAGGTGAACACTCCAGGAACATTTTTGCAATTCTCGCTGGTGGAAGGTGCCATCTGTAGAACATCTTGTACATGTTCACATTTATTATAAGTCTTAGTCCTTTGGTAAACACATGGTTTAAAAAAATCTCAGGTGTTCCATTTTCCAGGCTGGAGTTTTAATAAATGAGATAACAACCCAAAACATTAATATTCATTCCCATGAAAAAAGGGAAAACAGCATTCTTGAGAGGGAAGGATGGGGAAACACAACTGAGAATGTGGAATTTACTGTGTGCTAAAGAATCTCTGAGATGCTGTAGAAGGCAGTACATTTTCTCCTAGTGGAAATTCAGATTCTGGCTGGGCAGTCATTCCCAATTTTTCTGATCATGTATAGATTGATGTGTGGGTTCAATAACATAAAATAGATGATTATTTTCTTTTTATTTTTTATTTTTGACGATAATTTTTTTTTATTTTAAACACATAAACACATCAACAAAAACAATCATATAACATTAAAAACAACGTAGGAACAATAAGTTCCATCGTATATCATACAGCAGTTCCGAATCGGTTTCTTTGCAGTTAGTGTTTTCCCTACTATACATTTCTATCTTTCATTCATAATCTCCTTATTATAATAATAGATGATTATTTTTGATAGCAGGAATAAGTAACAATGACTATGATCTCTTTCTCCGTAGACCACATCAATTTCTGGCCAAACTCAAAAGCTGAAAATAATGACTGAATGCTCAGAAGAGCAACATATTCCTCTTGTCTAAATTGATAATTAACTATTATCTTCTAGTAGTATCTTCTCTGCAAGTTAGATGGCAGGATATTAAAGCAAGAAACTACTCTCATGGGACTGGCACAGCTATAATTCCTTTCTGCTACAATGTTCTATAGAGAAAGAGAATTTAATATTTTGCTGTGAGAAATTCCCTTAGAAATGGAGTCCGGAAACCCTACTGAGATCCAAACATTTGCATGGCTTCAATTATATACAAATTAGGATAAAACAAAGGTTCTCAAGCTTTGCAGTACTGTCATTCATAAAATAATAAACTATATTTATGCAACCTGCTTCCCTCATGTCTAAAACTAATTATTTTGTCGAAGTTAGAATTGGGTAAATAATACTGTATATATACCATGTAAATTTAGTAATTGATTTTTCAGTTTATCTATCCATGCATCCATCCACCCATTGACCTCAGATTTAAAAATGTAGCTATTTACAATTCTGTTTTTATAAAATACCCTAAATTATTTCACAGAAGATAAGCAAAGAAAGAAAAAAGAAGGAGTAACATTAGTGTGACCGTTTGTGTGCCATAAAATCATTTTAATTCCTAGCCACCAAATAGACAGATTTTCTCTGTGACAATCTGTCCTTAACCTAGTCATTCATGTCTTCCGATGATCCTAGCTGCTGTAAGCGAGTCAATCCACCTTGATGCTTGTCAGTTAGGTTTTCACATAATATATCTGAAACAGGGTAATTTGACCCTAATCATTTGCCCCTTGTGAGAACTTTTGAGCTGATTTCTTCAACAAGCCCTTTGCTTGCTTTCTTGGCTATCAGTGATGTTCTTATACCAAATTTTCTCCAATAACAAATTTCAAAAGCATCAGTCCTGTTCTTGTCCTGTTTCTTCTGATGAAAGAAATGTCCTTCTGGGTTCGGCTCCAAGTGGGGGAAAAGACACTGGAGACATGGAGGCTGCTTGGAAAGATGGTTTATTGGTGGACAGGACCACATGGCTTGAGCCCTGAACAGAAAAGGGGATCACATGCTTCAATGTTGGTGGAGAAGAAGAGAAGGGCTGAGGGAGGGGCTTGCTAGGCTTTTTATAACCTCTTCAGTCCCACCCCTCTGTTTCCTGTTCCTGTGTAAGAAATGTATTCTGATTGGTTGTCAGACTCCCATGGGGCCATGCAGGGGCAACTCTCTAGGCTGTGTGTTGAATCCAGGTTTGTTTGAGTTCTCAGATGCCATGTGGTCAGTTGAGTAAAGGGCCAATATTATCATGCCTTTATTCTCATCCCCCCTGGGGCTGCAATGGAGAAGTCTTTATTATGTAAAAGGGACTAGCTTGGCCTTCTTAATGGCCCATTAACAGTGGGGATGGGCAGGAAGCTACAGGCAGCTATTCTGTCTTTCAAAACATGTTTCTTTCTTTTCATATCCAGAGAAATATTCTGCCTTTTCAATATTTCCTAGGATATTTCATTTTTCTGGGAGCGGGCTGGGTGATAACTTCCCACACTTCAAAGTCCAATCTTCACTTCCATAGAGTGTCATTGGGAATGCTATGACTTCCACCCTTCTGATCTTTGCTGGTAAAGACACATCGTGACATTTGAATATCTTTTCCAAGGCCTTCATAACTGCTCTGCCATATACTACTCTCTGGCCTATTTTTTAACAGCTCGTACTGTACCTACTAATAATATTTACCATAAAAAGCAGAAATGATCCACTATTTCGATATTCTCATTGTCAATCCTGAGGCTGGTCATTCTACCTTCTGTCATTAATTTTATCTTCTTTATAAAATTGAGTCCCATTTTTTTCCATTGGGCTGCTCTGCTTTTATTACTAGGAAGTGCAGATCCTTTGCATTTTTAGGTATCAAGATAATGTCATCAGCATAGTTATTTGTTCTGACCCCCCTCATTCCACATCAAAGCACACTCCGAGCCAGAGATTAATTACGGCATTTAATTAACAGAGAAACATGTCCTTGACAGCAATCCAGCACAGACAAGCTTGGGCAGCAATAAACACAGATAAGGCTTGGCAGCAATCCAGCCTGCCAAGCTCATACAAAATTCTCCGACATTCGATTCTGTGTTGACTTCTGCAAAGAGGGCCGTGTGCACAAGTAGCCCTTTTATAGTCTGGAGAGGAGCCTAATGACCACCAGCTGAGTGCAATTACCTCCTGTAACTGCGCAACTGTTCCTGACGCATATTAGCTCTTCGGTGCCAGGCATCCAGGAACAACAGCTACTACTGGCTTCCGGCTCACTCTCCCTTGTCTTCTCCACACTATCCAAGGCTCAGGTGCCTCCTGGTGGCCAACCAGCTTCTCTGCTCGGAGTCAGAACCCTGTCCAGGGTCCTCCACATCCTCCAGAGCCGACTCAGAGGGCCCCTCGCTGTTGGAGTCTGGTGGCAGCTCCAACGGCTCCTGCTGGGCCACAACAGTTATTGATATTTCTTCTTTCAGTTTTATACATCACATTAATTTTCCAGATCAGCTTATATAGCATTGAATATTTAGTTTAAATAAATAAGGGGAGAATATGCAGCCTTGTCATACTCTTTTGCTAACTTGGAGCCAGTCTGTTTCACTATGTTCTGTCTGTAAAATATTTTAATAGGAAGTACAGACTGGTTTATTTTTGCATAATTCCTGAAACATGCATTTTATTTTGAGGATTATAAGTACGTCAACCTCTCCTCTGAATTTGCCTTACTGAGTAAGAGCCCAATACAGCACATTTAAAGGAGGCAGCATCCAACAGATAGCCTATGATTCTACCGCCATCTTCTGGAAATTCACAGCTTCTTCAAGCTTGAGAGAATTAATTATGTGATTTCCAGCATTAGAGCTGGCTAAAAGAATTATACTTATGCAGGATACATTAGGATAATTCTTTCGGCAAACACTCAAAGAGACATTTGGGCCCATTTCCCACAGAAAAGAAAACACTGGGAATCACAAAACCCTTCCTGTGCCTGACTATTCCCTGAGCACCCACCAAACTTTTTTTAATCATGTGTAAGGGAGCAAGGTATCTTTGCATATCAAATACTGTGAAACAGCACAGTTTAATACATCAGCACCCCTAAAACTCATGTTTGATGAGTAATTGGGACAAAGGAGAAATGTGTGTTTGTATGCACATATATAGATAATTAGAGAAACATTGATGATGCAGAAAATGTGAGTCTCTTCTTCAGCTGTCTCTCAAAAAGAGCACGTTCAAAATTCATGAAACACTCACAATATCAGCAATCCAGTATTACAATCCATAGATATAAGTTAGATGTAGACCTCTCTTTTCAATGCTACAAGAACATTATTTTGACTCCGCCTCTCATAGGATTTTTTCATAACCCTCCATATGCCAACAAATTCAATATACCTGGGATATAGCCAAATAGAACACATGTATTCTTAATAGCCATGATTGCAAAAGCATGTTAAAAACCTGATCTCTTCTGATCAAAATGTGAAAATAGGACATATAGAAAAATCTTGTATTTACATTCTATTTGTAATTCCCAAATGACGTCCTCAGTCATCATGGGGGTTACAATCATTACACATTTTTTGACATGTCTCAAAAAAACTGGATAAAACATTTTTTGTACTAAATAAAGACTCTATTGAAGCCTACTATTGTTGATTTAAAAAGCATAGGACTATCCAGTTCTTTATCCCAGATATCATATACATTGTTTGTAATTGCTTTTATCTGTCTCTTTTAGCTGCTGATAAAGACATTTGATTATATGCCATTGAAATCATTTATTTTTTTAAAAAAATCTTTCAGAGGCTACAAAACCGTCAGAACACCCACAAGCTTTAGAGGCAAATGCTTAAGCAGATTAAGTTGCCAAACAGCATGTTGATAATTTTAAAATATGATATTATTGCCCAGCATATGATAGTAATTAAGATATTTGCCTAAGGTTATGGAGACCCAGGTTCAAAGCGAACCCCAATTGCAGAAGTTTGCTAAATTACTTTCGGTCACTCAATATCTCTATTAGCAAAAGCTTGTTTTAATTGGAGGAGAGAATCTGGTGGGCTGTAAATGGAATGAATAAATAAAAATGAATGTCATGATGGGGAGGTCCATACGATACCTACAGCCAATATTTTTCAGAGGGATCTTGCAGCATTCCGTGGTTATTTATTTATTAGATATATATATCTTTTCTCCAGGAGTTCAAGGCAGTTTACAGAGGGATCTCCATTTTACTTCCACAAAAATACCCACTGTTGGGTAGGCTGATGTGATTGCATCCTGTGAGTTTTCATAATTGGGGGAAAAAAATCAGTGCAAGACTTTATTTCAAATATTTTTGTCAAAGGTTTTCAAACAGCTTTGCGCTCTTATTAAGAAATAATTAAAGCGAGTAGCAAGAATGCTTTTATTTCCTTAGCTTCACTTGGCAAGCGCAACTAATTGTATCGCATTCCGCTGTGGGTTTCTCCCTTCTCCCAAGCCTTAGCTGATAATGTAGTTAAATAGTTTAACTTTCAGATTTCAAGGTGAATTTTTTTTCTTTAAGTTTTCAGTCTAAAGCAATTCTATTGGCAGAATTTGATTTGAGTTTATGTGTGGGCAACTTACCTATCCTTTGATTGATTAATTATGTACCTCTGCTATGTACTAAAGCTTTTTGTGTGGATGTGGGCCTTTGAGTCACTATTTTTCCAGTCCTGGTGACTGCCTGGATTAGTCCCTCTGATTTTCTTGGCAAGAGTTTTTCAGAAAAAGCGCCTAGCGCTGAGAGAGAGAGAGAGACTGGCCCAAGGTTTAGGCTTTGTGTCTAAAGCTGGACTAGAACTTTCTTGGTTTCTAGCCTGATTCCTTAACCACTACAGGTAGTCCTTGATTTACAACCATTCATTTAAGAACTGTTCAAAGTCGATGGTGCTGAAAAAGGTGACTTACAACCAGTCTTTTTCACTTACAACCTGTTAAATATGCAAATGTGAATATGAAAATGTGCCAAATAACTGGGGGGAAGGAGAGTTTGTAAAAGAGTTTGTAAATGTTGGTGTTGAACATGAACACAAGAACACAAAAAAATGCAAATAAAGTGTAAATGTTGAACATGAACACAAAAATACAAATAAATTGTAAATGTTGAACATGAACACAAAAATATAAATAAATTGTAATTGCAATTGAACATGAACACGAAAAATGCAAATAAAATACACGTATGCAAATAACTGGGGGGGAAGGAGTGTTATAGCCCAGCAACAGCCTGTGCTGCGTTCTAATTGGTCGGGCGAAGCACAGCCTGTGATTGGTGGTTGTAATGACAGTTAAATGACAGTTGGTACCTGAGAGTATAAATACTGTGACAGTTGTAACACATTCTGAATCGCTTGTCACCTACTAATAAACATCTTACTCTCTGATTCCATGGCTCCTGCTTCGTTCCCCTCACACAACAAACCTATACAACACAACCATCACAATGTTTCCATGGTCATTTGAGTAAAATTTGGACACTTTGCCAACCAGCGTACATTCATGACACCGTGACCCGACAAATGCGCGCCCGACAAATGCGCGTTGACAAAACCGCGACGTCGAACGCGCCCACTAAAGCGCGCCAACAAAAGCGTGCCCACAAAAGCGCGATTAGGGTTTTTTAGGTTAGGGTTAGGGTTGTTAACGTTGTTTTTACGTTGTTTTCGTGTTGTTTGCTGATGGCAAGCTTTTGTTGGCGCGCATTTGTCGACCCCCTTTAGTGGGTGCTCTTTCGACGTCGCGGTTTTGTCACCGCGGTTTTGTTGGCACGCATTTGTTGGGCGTGCATTTGTCGGTGAACCACTCATGACAGCTGCAGCATCCAGGGCTCATGGGATCACCATTTTACGACTTCTCCAAGAAGTTTCCAAAAAGCAAAATCAACAGGGGATCAACAGATTTTTCTTAACGATCGAATGATTTGCTTAATGACCCCAGCAAACTCAAAGAGGAACTGAATTTTAATATCATTCTCTGCCTTCTGATAGTAAGTAGGCACCAGCGGGAAGCATGATGACCATTTTTGTGAATTGCATGTCACTCGGACGTGGAGAAGGGCTCAGTGAACTGAGCTGTTGGCCTTTAGGAACACATACATGAGGATGAGGAAGTTGACCTATAGAAGCTGAAACTCGTGATCTTTTTAAGAATTTTCAAATTCCTTAAGTGGGGAGGTACAGCTGAATGATAGATGCCCATTAGAACAGTGGTCTCCAACCTTGGCAACTTTAAGACCTGTGGACTTCAACTCCCAGAGTTCCTCAGCCAGCAAAGCTGGCTGAGGAACTCTGGGAGTTGAAGTCCACAGGTCTTAAAGTTGCCAAGGTTGGAGACCACTGCATTAAAACATACACTTGTAGCTGAAACTACACTAATAGTTATTGTTAGTGCTTTATGTACAGATGGGAGGACTGCATATGAATGAACCACATACAGGAGGAGGCAGGAGAACGAGGTGCCTCATCTAATCTGACTTTAGCTGTTTTATGATCACTCGAGCAGAGTTAAGCAAGGGTTAAAAGCCTAAAAATTACCAACATAGATGAGGCACATCATTCTCCTGCCTCCTCCTGTAGAGGGCGCTTTTTAGAGGCTTTTTTAAACAGTTAAGCAGAGTCATCCACACGGTGACTCTGGCAGCAACTAGCTCAGCCTGACCTCAGCTCTTGCCTTTTTCCTTTTACATTTTTTTTTCTTTTCCTGATGGCAGGCAAGAGCAGAGTTGAAATCCTCTCTGAAACAGCTGGAAAAGGTATGTGTGGGTGGGAGGGAGGGGGAGGAATTCAAACTTCATCCTCCTGGTGCAACTTTGTGTGTGTTTGAGAGAAGGGGGAGGGAGCATATTGAGACAGTTCTTTAGTTTATGCACTATGTAACACTCTAATACTATGACTTTGGGTCTTCTGAAATTTTAATTATCCAATCATAAGCAAAAACAATGTTTTCAGTAGAATGAATTTCCATTTCTACTTACACCTGCCAGCCAAAATGCTGCTAGTGGTATTGCTAACATGGGCTGAGGAGGAAAACCTAAATTTTCTGAATCCTAGTGCAACTTTGTTTGTGTGTGTGTGTATGTGTGTGTTTGAGAGAGGGGGGAGGGAGAGAGAGAGGGAGGAAGGAGGGGAAGGGAGAAGAAAAAGAAAGAAGGAAACTTATTTAGCAAAGGAGAAAAAGAAATGCTGTCACTTTAAATCGGAACAGAGCATGCCTGGCTGTGGAATTCTGGGAGTTGAAGTCCACAAGTTTAAAAAATTTGCTGCCTCACCAGCCATAAACCTCACCGCACGTCACGGGGATCACAAGTGGTGAGTGAGCACTTGCGGTTTTAATTGTTTCTAACTAATTTTTAAAAACCATTTGCTTATTTTATCATTGTTGTTATGCACTAAGAGTCACATTTTGAGTGTCCAGAGTAATAAAGTCCAATAACAAAAATCTTTCTTTACTCTCTAATCCCCTCTGTCTTAGTTGTAGTGGTAGATTCTGATGGTGTAGAAGGAACATCATCTTCCACCACCAGTTGACTTTGATTAATGAAATGGAGAAAACGAGCCATCTGGATGACATCCAAAATTCCAGTTTCTTCTTCATGTTGTTTTGTTGTTAACAGCATGATGTTTATACAGCATGATATTTAGCAGCTATATAAAGATAATTTTAATAGCAAATTGTTGCAACAATATGCTGTCTGGAAACTCATACCAGATCTGGTCATACAAATGGTTTGTAAGTATAATCTTTATTGTCATTGTACTTAAAGAGCCGAGGTGGCGCAGTGGTTAGGGTGCAGTACTGCAGGCCACTTCAGCTGACTGTTATCTGCAGTTCGGCTGTTCAAATCTCACCGGCTCAAGGTTGACTCAGCCTTCCATCCTTCCGAGGTGGGTGAAATGAGGACCCGGATTGTTGTTGGGGGCAATATGCTGACTCTGTAAACCGCTTAGAGAGGGCTGAAAGCCCTATGAAGCGGTATATAAGTCTCACTGCTATTGGTATTGCTATTAAATACAATGAAATTGTTTATATTTATGCACATTTATATATTCCTTCTTATCCCTTAAATTGCTCAGTGTTTAACAGCATTTCCAAAATCATGTTAACCTTCAAAAGCTTTGTGCTGCATAAGTTATTTTAGGATTGTGCGATGGGAACTGAAAATAAAATAAATGTTCCTGGCCAGCATCCTCACTTGGAAGGAGACTTGCTAGGAACAACAAGGAGCTGTTGCCTTGGGTTGTAGAACCCAACACAAAACCATGTATCTTGGCTTCTCTTTCTATCCCCGCGTATCATTCAGTAGTTGGAGAGAGAACTTTTATTACTTATTAATACCTATTTCAATTATGTGGTTTCTTGCTGGGGGCTCTGCTCTAACATGTTAACTGACTTGCATGGAAAGCAATCAGCCACGGGAACCTTTAATGAGAAAGACTGTATCTGAAATCTAGTTAAACATTCACGTTTGCAATCTAACTGATTCAACTCCCAATTAAGTCAATCAATCTTTGGAGGTTCATTTATAGGTTTATCTCATTACGAAGAAATCAGTTGCCAGGTTGATAAACGCTGTGCCATCTTCAAATCAAATAGTGAGTTTAATTGCCCAGGTGAACCAGTTTGCTGGCTATCTCTTCTGGGCTCTTCTGTTTGATTTCAGCCTGGCAGCCTAAGGGTAAGGGCAAGATCCCTTACCGAGCCGAGCCGAGGTGGCCCAGTGGTTAAATGCAGCACTGCAGGCTACTTCAGTTGACTGCAGTTCTGCAGTTCGGCTGTTCAAATCTCACCGGGTCAAGGTTGACTCAGCCTTCCATCCTTCCGAGGTGGGTGAAATGAGGACCCAGATTGTTGTTGGGGGCGATATGCTGACTCTGTAAATCGCTTAGAGAGGGCTGAAAGCCCTATGAAGCGGTATATAAGTCTAACTGCTATTGCTATTGCTATAAGATCCGTATGGTGTCTCTTGTTAGGTATGGCTGATGAGACTATAATTGGGTGAGATGCTTAAAGAAGAGGTGATTGCAGATTAAAAACAATATTTTGAATGAATTGATTGTTGAGGATTGTGACAATGACTTGTAACCAGCCTCAGAAAATGAAAAAAAGGAAATTGGTCCATTGCTGGGAGAAAGTGGCAAGAAGGTGACAAGCAACAGGGAGAAAGCAGGACTATTTAACTCATTTTTTTGCAACTGTCTTTACACAAAGGGGAAAAAAAACCACAATCCAACCTATCAAAAACAGCACCACAAAAAACAAATTAGCAACACAAGTTAAAATAGGGAAGAAAAGGATAAGTGAGCATCTATCTACCCTAGATGAGTTCAAATCACCAGGAGGCACCTGAGCCTTGGACCAGTGGGGAGGAGACAAGGGAGTTGTTCCTGGATACCCGGCAACGGAGAGCTAATAGGCGTAGGAACAGTTACACAGTTACAGGAGATGATTGCCCTCAACTGGTGGTAATTAGGCTCCTCTCAAGACTATAAAAGGAATGATTGTGCACACGCCCTTTTTCAGGAGTCAACTTATTTACTAGAGCTGGAGAACTCTCGTAGCTAGCTTGGCAGGCTGGATTGCTGCCAAGGTTAGTCTGTGCTGGATTGCTGCCAACATCTTGTCAGTGCTGGATTGCTGCCAAAGTGCTGTCTGTATGTTAATAAATCCTTGAAGTATCTTTGTCTCGGCGTGCTTTGGTGTAGGACGAGGGGGGTCAGAACAGGTACCTATGTTTTAATATCCATTCTTCATGATTTGGATTTAAGCCACGTTTTCTCTTCTTTGGAAATGAATCTCTCCTCTTTCTGTCAAGGCATTGCTCTTCACTCTCTGCAGGTGCCCATGAACTCATCTTTCTCAGGTTGAGGATAGATAACCACCCTTTGGGATGATTCTACCTGGAGAAGGTGGTTCTGAACGTTCCCTAGGAGCCAAACCATGTAAAGCTTCAATTTAATCCTAAAGCTGTTGCTGTTTTATGACGATTTGCTTGGACCTAATTAATTCTTTTCTTCCTACCTTCTCTTCACCTCTCTTGAAAAATAATAAACTTTGTTTATAACTAGAATATCAAGATGCTTGTGTAGACATTTCTGCCAGCAGTGCAGAATCAGGATTCTTGTACTTTCCTCACATGATACATGCAACAACTTGATTTGGCAAACAAAGTGGATGCCTCCTGGCCCCAGAGGTGTTTCTCTCAAAATCATTAGCATGAATGATTCAGTCATTGAAGTTACTTCAATAAAATTACATGGGGTTTGGCTCATGGTAAAAATCTAACCATGTTTACTTTTAAATAATAAACAATTAAGAAGCTATTTCATTTAATGTAAGACAAGGCAGTTTGTATTAAAAAAAAACAAATATAGAACATGTTATTTGTATTATAATGAAAACTTGAATGAGCTGGCAAAATAACTTACTTTTCTTTACAGTTTTAGAATAATGACATTAATTTAACTTCTGCCAAAAATTAATGATATAATATCCTTTATTGTTACAATTGGCTAATCGGTCATTTATCATACTGTTATCACACTTAATCACATGAAATGCAAAATCAGGCATTCTGATTATAAGATTGTAATACAAACAAAATCCATATTTAGCCTAAAACATTATGGTATTTTTTTACCATACCAGTTGGAAATTTATGAATGGCACAGAAATTTGCGAAGAGATTTGGCTTCAACTACTGCAATTTCTGAGGGATTCTCTCAGTAAGCTTTAGGAAACTTCCCAATTCAACTTAACATGTCTTTTTTTTGCCTTATATCTCCTCTGCACTTGTGCAGATTACTCCTATATTGTAATATGATGCAGACATGACTTTAATATCCATCGTATTTCCCTCCTCTTTGCATTTTTAGCCAGTTTGACTTTTTAAGATTGTTTTTTGGAACACCAGGTACACTATGTTTCAAATCTTAACTGACAAAATGTTATAAAAGGTGGTTGATCTTGGCAAAACTAAATGGATTTGGACTATAGACCAGAGGGGTAAAATGAAAGGACATCTGGGAGAAGCAAATTATTCCTGCATTGTTATGAAAACAGCACGTAAATTGTTTCATGGCCACTGGACATCGAGCTTTGGAATTATTATGTTAATGCTTCCTTCCTTTCCCCTACCTTCCTTGGCAATTACAAATAATATGTGTGGTGGAATCTTGGATTTTATTTCCACTTGATGTACACACACAGAGAGAGAGAGAGAGAGAGAGAGAGAGAGGGAGGGAGGGAGGGAGGGAGGGAAGGCGGGAGGAAAGGAGGGAGGACTGAAGTGGAAAGTATGGAGAAGACACCAATTTTCAGATAAATTCTTTTGAAAACTGGATGATAAAAGCTACCTTCCAATAGGTTTAGAGCTGGCCCTAATGGGTCGAGCTTGATTACCCAAAGAATTAAGCAGGCCTGCTCTGTGTGATGTGGGCACCTTTTCTCCTAATTTATTTGGAAGACCCTTCTAGATTTCATCTCCTCTGCTTTGGGCTCTTGGCCTCAATGTTCAGCTACTCCGAGGAACAGCTAGCTCAGTGTTTCTCAACCTTGGCCACTTGAAGATGTCCGGACTTCAACTCCCAGAATTCCCCAGCCAGCGAATGCTGGCTGGGGAATTCTGAGAGTTGAAGTCCGGACATCTTCAAGTGGCCAAAGTTGAGAAACACTGAGCTAAATGATCTGCCATTGTGCTCACTCTCCTTGAGGAAGAGAAATGTGTCTCCTACTGTCCCTTTTCTGTGGGGAAAGCACCATCTTTGCCATAGCAGTTTGCATAACATCTCTGGACAGGGAATCTCGCTCCTTCTGTGGAGGGGAGGAGGTAACAAATAAAACATTGCATCTTTCTTTGGAGAGCTCCATAGCAGACTCTGTTCTTGGGTAGCCTGAAACAGGCTAATTTCAGTATCAACCCCGAAAAAGTCGGGTTGTTTATTTATTTCTTATTTTGGCCTTACTGCCTGAAGGGCGAAAGAAACTCAAATCCCTCAATCCCACCCTTGATTAGTAATGTAAATTGACAAACCTTGGAGGCTCTGAGGTCTGAATGGCTACCATTGACTTCTGCTGCCTCTTGGCTCAGCACTGGAAGCAGCACTTTAAATCCAGTGAAATGAAGTCCTGGAGTGTATTTTCCAAACACGTGTGCTGATTGGATATCACTGATATCATTTGGATTAACACCCCTGGGTCTTTCTTCATTTTGCTTATATTCCATTATGGGAGTTTTTTGGTAATTAATATTCCTTTACACCCAAAGAAATAACACAAGGCTTATTTTCACTCCATGCTCTTGACTTTTGAGATATAACAATAATAGAGACATCCATTTATTAACAGACTACTGGGATGCTGGCACTAGTGTTTCCATGGAAACCCACCAGCCTGCAAAAGCCTCCACAGATGTGTTTTTCACTGTAAACATCAAATAGCACCAGTGAGCTTCTACACACACACACACACACACACAGTGAGATGCACTCACCTCTTTCTGACACCTGCACTTTCTCACTTGGTAACACCCTTATAAAAAGATTTCATCTGGTATTTTGCTTTGCAAATTTCTGATTCGGAGGAGGTATTAGAAATTGTGCACTAATTTAGAGACTAATTTGATTCTGCACCTAATAACTGCAGCAAGACTGTTGGTGGCGCAATATTGGAAGAAGGAAGACTTGCCTACAATCCAAGAATGGACATTGAAAGTGACAAACTTAGCCGAGATGGCTAAGATATCGGCATATCTTAAAGATCATTCAAATGAGAGATATAAATGAGACTGGAAAAAATGGATTGACTATATACAAAATAAATACGGGACCAAGAAATTCCAGTTAGCCTATGCTTAAGATCAGAAATGATTTAAACTGTTAAAAGTTAGTTCAGTAAGAAGAAGCTAAGGTCAATGTAGAATGTCATTAATTTCTTTATTTCTTTTTTCTCAATAGATTTTAGACTGTGTTTGTTAAAAATCCATACCGTGTACGGGTTCTGGGAAGTTGGGGGGGGGGGGGAAGGAGGAGGGGGGTTGGGGGGGTGGAGGGAGGGAGGGAGGGGCACATACAAAAAAAAATGTACTTCAATGTCTTAATGATTGACAAATGATGAAATATTTGTGTGTGTGTTTTTTTTTTAAAGAAATAAAATAAATATTTGACATGAAGAAATTGTGCACTAATTTATCATATCCCACAGCTCACATGGCAGAACATTTCCTTGTAAGCTTTTCCAGAGGTACACACAAAACCACTAGAGCAATTGCGACCAAGATTATGACTTTTTAATCTATACTTCCCAGATAGATCATAGTGGAAAGATTTATGCAAGAGCATTAAGATGAAAATATACAGTATTTAATATATTGAAATCTTGCAATGTACTCGCTATACTGGAAGAGCACAAAGAAAACCTGAATCACAGTTTTTGGGAAATGTACGTTCCAACAAAGTTACAAGTACATAATAACAAAAACATGAAGAGGAGGCAAGTAAAAAAAAACGAGAACATTACATGTCAACCTCTGTTTCCGTTCTTGAGTCAATACAATTCTTAGTCAATACAAGATGACTAATCAATTTGTATTATTATTTTATAGAACAAAAGTAAAGATGTAGTTTAACTCTTGGAAGAGTACAGTGACTTGGACAACTGGCAGCTCCAGTACATCCATAGACAGAAGATATATCTCAGTTAGCATAGGAAGGAGGCAGTGGTGGGTTTCAAAAATTCTTCGAACCTACTCTGTGGGTGTGGCCTCCTTTGTGGGAGTGGCTTGCCGCCCATGTGACCAGATGGGAGTGGCTTGCCGCCCATGTGACCGGATATGAAGATGCCGACGACACTTGTCAGAACCACCTTAAATTACCTTCACACCCAGCACTGGCATGCATAAGAATATGATGTAAACTTCTTTTTTCAAAGGGATCTTTGGTTTGCGTTAAAACAACTTCAACACACGCAATGTTCTGATTGCACCACAAACGCAGTAGTCATCCTTACCTTTCACAGAGGCACCGAGTTTTATAAATAGGAGCATGATAGTGTAGAATAATCATCTCCAAGGACCAGTGGTGGGTTTCAAAAAACTTTGGAACCTCTTCTGTAGGTGTGGCCTGCTTTCCGGGTCCACTGGTGGAACCTCTTCTAACTGGTTCGGTAGATTTGACGAACCGGTTCTACCGAATAGGTGCGGACTGGTAGGAACCCACCTCTGGTCTGACCTCTCCCACACCCGATTCTCTATCCCAATTCTCAAACACCACAAATAGTTGTCTTCTTTGGAAATTTTGAAGCACCCAGTACAGAGCTAAAATTAGATGCTCTGCTTGGATATAAGTAAAGATGATTGCAAAATGGACAATAATGTTACCCCAAAAAATTGTCTTTACAATGCACAACCACCCCCCCTCTGCCAACTCCGCTCCTGCCATCTGTCAATTTCATTGCAGATTCTGGTCATTTTCATAGTGCAGATGGAAAACCCGCTTGTCTGTTTTTTCATGTTTATAATCAATATTTTCCCACCTGCTTCACTTTCTTCCAGGTGAGATTGTAGTCTTCGTTCGAACTGGCAAGCATTAGTTGCAGAAGAGACAGTATTTCTTTCCCAGCCTTTTTGACTCATAAATTCCTTCCTATTTAAAATGAAAGGGAAAAACTATAATCTCATTCATTCATTCATTCATTTCATTTCATTTATTATATTTATATGCTGCCCTTTTCCCCCGAAGGGGACTCAGGGCGGCTAGCAAATCAGTACAAACCACGGCTCTTTTTTAAAAAAATGATGGGGCCTTTGATTCAAACTCCTGGTTTAACAACAGCAACGAATCTTTCAATTTATTTCTTCAAAAAGCAGAATATAAAAGATGTCATTCCTTTAAAAACTGAAATATAGTTTTATTTCATTAGTTAGCAACCCTTAATTTTTTTTTAAAAAAAAAGGGAGGAGGAGAAAGCAGGAATAAAGAAGGAAAGAAATGTCATCTACCTTGCCCTGAGAAACCCCTCCTACTATATTTCAGTTTGGCGCTCGACATGGAACTGCCCCTGAAAAGTGTTCAGAGACTACAACTAGTCCAGAATGCAGCCGCGCGAGCGATATTTGGTGTACCAAGGTAAACACACATTATACCTATCCTCCGCGAGCTGCACTGGCTTCCTATTGGTCTCCGGGTGCAATTCAAGGCACTGGTCATTACCTTTAAAGCCCTACATCGCCTAGGACCCGGATATCTGCGAGACCGTCTTCTGCCACACACTTCCCAAAGACCGATAAGATCACACAGGGTTGGCCTTCTCCGGGTGCCGTCAGCCAGACAATGTCGGCTGGCAACCACCCGGGGGAGGGCCTTCTCTGTAGCCGCTCCGATCCTATGGAATGAGCTACCCCCAGAGATCCGGACCCTACCCACTCTCATGGCCTTCCGAAAGGCTATTAAAACCTGGCTATTCCGGCAGGCCCCGGGCTGTTGACCTCATGACCGAGGTCCAACCCTGATTGGACTGGGTGTATGATGATGTTTTTTTTTTTAAATCTATGCTTCTCTGTTTTAACTTTTCTATTTTTTAAATGTATTTGTTGTAAGCCGCCCGGAGTCCTTCGGGATTGGGCGGCCTATAAATTCATTAAATGTAATCTAATCTAATCATTATCTCCCCAACCAGTAGTGCTCCTGTTTCAGTTTACCCTTTTCAATAGATTTCGGTAGAAAGAAGACAAAAAGACAAAGTGTTGGGAATACATGAAAACTTTCCAAGTATAATAGTTATCTCAGCTCCAGATAAAACACTATAAGTGAAATGTGGCTGTTTTACAAAAGGATCTCATGGGTGGTCTGTATAATTGTAACTTTGTTAAAATAACAGTTTCACACACCATCTGTATATGGACAATGTTTTTAAAAGTATCTTAGTCTGTTACAGAGGTGGAATTCAGCAGGTTCTGAACGGTTCTGGAGAACCGGTAGCAGAAATTTTGAGTAATTTGGAGAACCGGTAAATACCACCTCTGATTGCAACCGCTCCCATCTATTCTCTGCCTCCCGAGTCCCAGCTGATCGGGAGGGAATGGGGATTTTGCAGTAACCTTCCCCTGCCACGCCCACCAAGCCACGCCCACCAAGCCACGCCCACCAAGCCACGCCCACAGAACCAGTAGTAAAAAAAAATGAATCCCATCACTGGTCTGTACACTGAGAATTATTTTGTGTGCATACATGCTCCAATTATACTCAGACTTGTCACCTCAGAGCAAACATTTGAGACTACGCCAAATATTATAGTAAACTTAACCCGCATTCCATAATAAAGATGAAAAGACTGATGTCAGGATAATGACTTGTCCAGGTTACTCAGAGAGCTTGTGACTCAACAAGATTTTCTGCTTTTCTTTCCAAGTCCCAGGAGGGATGCTGAAGCTGGCCAGTTTCTGAGAGGAGAAGCATGTGTAAAATAGTGCAGTGGACAAAGGCAGGCTGGCTGTAGGGCAGGAAACCTCTCGGGGAAAATTGGCAGAAGGAGGCCTCACTCTTCTTAGATTGTCCGGTAGGAATTTTCTCTTTGTTATTTCAAACTGCTAGTAGAGAACCATGAAAAGAAATGGCTCAAAATATTCAAAGAGGAAGCTCCAGGGATGAAGCCTAGCCCAGCTTTTCTCTCTCAGATATCAAGAAGGATATATCTAGCAATCTGGAACTTCTTGCCTGCCCCCTGCCCCCAGATGTGAGGTTGGCTCCTATGCTTTCATAAGGGCCTAAAGCAGTGTTTCTCAACCTTGGCCACTTGAAGATGTCCGGACTTCAACTCCCAGAATTCCCCAGCCAGCATTCGCTGGCTGGGGAATTCTGGGAGTTGAAGTCCGGACATCTTCAAGTGGCCAAGGTTGAGAAACACTGGCCTAAACACCCTGACAGGCCCCAGTGGAGAAACAGCACAATGGTGGTGGTTGATTAACAACAGATCTCACCTCCTTTCATTCTACCTCACCCTCCCCACGTGACCTTATATTTTAATGTTTGGTTTTAATTTATTTATATCTTAATGTATAGGTATAGCTATAGTTTTATGACTGTAAACTGCCCAGAGTTACCCTATGGTCGGATGGGCAGCCAATAGAATGAGTGAATGTGTAGTTCCTAAGAAAAGTTATAATCTTTGGAGTAATGTACCACTTGGACACTTTTCTGGAGCAGAAGAGGCCTGAGAAAAAGACAAGGAGGGAGAAAGAAGAAGAACTGGACATCTGAAATAGGACCAAAAAGGCTACCAACAGTATAAGTCCAATATTAATTTAAATCAACAACAAACAAGAAACCAATGGAATCATGCTGCGCTGACTTAATGGGGATGGAGGTGAGAGTTTTAGGTCACACGTCTGATACCTTCAGACTTACAGCAAAAGGACTAGATAGTTATATTTACAATAAATGTGCCCTCCTTCCAGAGGTGAGTTCCTACCAGTTCGCACCTATTCGGTAGAACCGGTTCGTCAAATCTACCGAACCGGTTAGAAGAGGTCCCACCAGTGGAGCCGGAAAGCAGGCCACACCTACAGAAGAGCTTCCAAAATATTTTGAAACCCACCACTGGTCCTTGGATATGATTGTTCTACACTATCATGCTCATATTTATAAAACTCAGTGCCTCTGTGGAAGGTAAGGATGACTACTGCGTTTGTGGTGCAATCAGAACATTGCGTGTGTTGAAGTTGTTTTAACGCAAACCAAAGATGCCTTTTAAAAAACAAGTTGACATCCTATTCTTATGCATGCCAGTGCTGTGTGTGTGGTAATTTAAGATAGTTCTGACAAGTGTCGTCGGCATCTTCATTTCCGGTCACATGGGTGGCAAGCCACTCCCATCCGGTCACATGGGCGGCAAGCCACTACCACAAAGGAGGCCACACCCACAGAGTAGGTTTGAACAATTTTTGAAACCCACCACTGGGTCAGACCTGTTAACTCAGCTTTGTCCTGCCTAATATGTAGATGGAAACATGATTCATATGCCAGGCTCTTGAAAAGTGGACAATCTCTTGCAACATTTTTAGATGTCCTACAGCAGAAAAACATGGCCCTTTTAGCAGTGAAGAACCTCTGTCTGAGAAGCAGCAGCATATAAGTATGAAGACCAGTTTCGTGATACAAAACGATGTTTAGATAAAATTCTGCAGCTATCAACACTGAAATTGCTTGGTAAATTCAAAAGATACCCAGCCGAGGTCACCAACAAAAATAAGCTTGATTTCCTAAATGGCTTGTTATAAATTATCATGGTTTTATCTCCTAGTGTGGCTATATGTACTGCTTTAAATTGTACATATTGCCTGCTTCAACCTTTGTTAAGTCATCCAGAATCTTGTACAAGTGCCTGGCCACAGAAATTAAAAGTATAAATTAATTTTATACTTTTAAACAGAGTGCCAAGAATATCCGACTTGGCTGCCATGTCAAAAGATGGGCTTTGAGGCCATGACTTACCATTTTTCAAGGCGGCTAGGAACCCAAAACAAATTAAAAAAATTCCTAAATTGAGAAGACACCTAACTCTTGGAAGACCTAATGTCCACCACTGTTTTTGAAAGGAAATTATGAGGTTTCCAATCAAACAAAAACTTGTCATGAAGGATTGCCTGAAACATTTACCCATTTTATATTGAAAAGGTTTGTGGTTGCTCACTTAATTTTATTGCAGCCATTAACTGGCATGCATTTATAACTCCATCAAATCAGATTCCCAGGCGGAAAGAAGAAAGAGGTAAGGAGAGGAGGATGGAAAGGAGAGAAAGAGGAGGAGAGAGGGTAGGAAGGGGAAGAGGAAGAGCAAGAGTAGGAGAAAGGTATGGGAAGAAGGAAGGGGAAGGAGAGGAGGAAAGTAGAGAAGGGAGGGAGGGAGAAAGGAAAGGGAAAGGAGGATGGAAGGGAGAGAAAGGAAGGAGAGAGGGTAGGAAGGGAAAGAGGAAGAGTAGGAGTAAGGGAGAGGTAAGGGAAAAAGGAAGGGGAAGGAGAGGAGGAAGGAAGAAAGTAGAGAAGGGAGAGAGGGTGAAAAGAAAGAGGTAAGGAGAGGAGGATGGAAAGGAGAGAAAGAGGAGGAGAGAGGGTAGGAAGAGGAAGAGCAGGAGTAGGAGAAAGGTACAGGAAGAAGGAAGGGAAAGGAGAGGAGGAAGGAAGAAAGTAGAGAAGGGAGGGAGAGAGAAAAGAAAGGGAAAATAAAGTGGTGTTACAACAGGAGGAAGGGATGGTAAACAAAGCAACCCAAACTGTACATTATATCCTATTAAATGAAATAATAAATGTATAAGAATGATAAATGTAAAGAAGAATTATGTGAATGTATACTTAAAATGTATGTAAGAGAATAAAAAAATAAAAATTTTCTGGAAAAAAAAAATCAGATTCCCAGGCTACCCAGATCTCTTTGATTAGTTATTGTCCAATTCTGATTTTATCCTTTCTACATTTTGCTTTTGTAAAACGCACCATATTTTGATCACATCAAATGTATCATTATTAAGTTTTAGTCTGGTTATGGTTCGCTAGCTCTGAACTTTCTTTTCATTTTGAACTGGTCATGCCCAGTGGTATGCTTCAACCAGTCTAACAACCCTTTGACTGAGAAAATGGTGATGGTGGAGATGTAGAGAAGACAGCAACAGAGATAATTCTCTGCCAATACCATTTGAAAAAGGGCCCATATAATTCCTGAACCGACACGATTTCCTTCTGCTTAAGTTATGTCGCTTCTCCCAGAAATGCAGAATCATCAGCCCAACTCAATTTTTTTTCACCAGATAGCATTAAATCAAACCCCAAAAGGCCAGATACATCTCTGCTACAACTGCTATCAAATAAAACTATCCAGGCATTAGGCACAATATGCTGTAATGAAATAGTGGTAATGCTCTGGACTGTGTAGATGATATATATATATATATACTCATGTACTTTCTGGAGATCAGTTTTATTTTGAAGATCCAGCCATCCAATTCATAACAGAGTGCGTAAGAACTCTGAATGAGTTTAGCAATGAACTGATGGGCAGCAATAACTTTTCTTTCTCTCATGAAAATCTTTTAAAATCCAGGATCCAAGAATTTCCCCGAAAACCCCTTTGAGAATAAGAAAAATCTACAGCAGTGTTTCTCAACCTTGGAGACTTTAAGTCCTGTGGACTTCAAGTCACCAAGGTTGAGAAACACTGATCTACAGGAATGAAAAAGGAATGGAAAAATAAAATAGGCAAGAGCGAACGTTGTAGGACTTGCCACAATTGACAAGTGCCACCACATTTTGATGCAAGCATTTATTTATTGTCTTTACATACTGTTAGATTCAACAACAAAATGGTTCCACCACAAAACCGCGTTTGACTAAACCGCGCTCGACGAAACCGCGTAGCTGACGTCATCAACAGGGCGACAACAGCGCGGAGACAGAAGCACGCTGTAAACGCTAAACCTAAACCTAACAACGCTAAACCTAAACCTAACCCCCTAAACCTAATCCTAACCCTTAACCTAACCCTAAACCTAACCCTAATGTCAGCACCTCTCCATTTAATAATTAGGAAAGAAAGCCATGAGACTCCATTTTGTGGAAAATCAAATGTACTTTTACTAATTAAAAATGGTTAAAGAGCGGTTGCATAGCAAAGTCTGGTTAATTAGGCGCGAAAGCAGTTGATATATAGAATAGCCCATTCCACACCCCCTGGCATCATAGGCCTAGTCCAATCATAAGTCCTTCAAGTGTCAGGTGTGAGATAACTTCAAAAGGCATCACGAAGATGGAATGTCGGTGCCGTTAACCCAGGTGGGAAAACATCCACGCATGCGTAGTCTGTCCATCCAAAGACCTCCAGAATCTTCCTCCAGCATAATAAGTAACCCCACCCAAATACTATGCCCTCCCTCCCCGTTTCAATGGCAGCTGAAGCAACAGCAAAGCAGAAGCTGACACCTAACCCTTAACCTAACCCTAAACCTAACCCTAACCCTTAACCTAACCCTAAAGCTAACCCTAAACCTAACCCTTACCTTAAGTTGAATCGGCTTGCTTTCAAAGCGCTATTTAAAGCGCCCTTCTTTCTCCGCGCTCGCTGTTGTCGCCCTGTTGATGACGTCAGCGACGCGGTTTAATCGGGCGCGGCTTAGTCGAGCGCGGTTTTGTCGTGCCACGCAACGAAACAGACTCCTTGGGAGGTTTGCTACGTTTAGCCCTTTATCAAATCTCACCTGGGCTACAGGGATCTCTCCCTCAGGTTATGAAAATATTCCAGCAGAAAGCCGAAAGTTGGTGAGAACCAGAGATTGGCCCCATTAAGCTATTTGTTTATTTTATTAACTGAGTGGCCCTAGAAGAGAGAGCCCTTAAGGGAAACAGGCTTACTCCCATGGAATTGGGGGAGAACCGCTGCCTTAATTGAGGACACATTGACATATTCAACAACACGCTTACCATCCAGAATTTGAAAATAGGATGTTGAAACGTGGCACCTGTATTGGCACGCTGCCATCTCCATGGCAACTGTTTGCTCTGGAGCAAAACCTTGAAATTCGCTTGGGTTTCCTTTGTCTTCAGATGGAGTTTGTTTCCTTCAGTGCATATGTGATCTAAGCTTAATACATTGAAGGTCTAGAAATCTACAATCAAGAAACTCAAACGTATGACTGAATATATGAAAAATCGCCCTCCTGCCTTTGTTTTTGTTTTTTTAAATCCCCTTAAGGCAGCCAAGGCAGAATACTGCAGTGAAAATAGCACAAACACACACACAGGCACCAGATTTCAATCTTTCCTGACAAGAGTGGCAGAATCCATCCTTAGGTAAACCTTCTATCTTGCTACTGTTTTTCCTTTCATGCTTTGCTGTCTTCAGGGCAGTGGTGGGTTTCAAAATTTTTTCGAACCTACTCTGTGGGTGTGGCCTCCTTTGTGGGAGTGGCTTGCCGGCCATGTGACCTGGTGGGAGTGGCTTGCCGGCCATGTGTTTTCTCTCTCTCTCTCTCTCTCTCTCTCTCTCCCTCCCTCCCTCCCTCTCTCCTTCCTTTTGTCTCTCTGTCCCTTTTTCCTTTTTTTCTTTCATCTCTCTCTCACTTTTTCTTTCTTTTTTTCTTTCTTCCTTTCTTTCTCTTTCTCTCTCTGTGTGAGTGTCTGTCTCTGTGTGTGTGTGTGTGTGTGTGTCAGTGATGGGTTTCAAAAATTTTTGGAACCTCTTCTGTAGGTGTGGCCTGCTTTCCGGGTCCACTGGTGGAACCTCTTCTAATTGGTTCGGTAGATTTGACGAACCGGTTCTACCAAATAGGTGCGAATTGGTAGGAACCCACCTCTGTTTCAGGGGCTCTTCTGGATGCAAGGGAGCAAAAACAGGCCCATCAGGCTCTTGGGCTCTGGAAGGCAATGCCAGTAGCTTCAGTCCCATAAAGCCCTTCATGGTATTGGACCTGGGTACTTGAGAGACCGCCAGCTGCCAATTACCTCCACTAGACCAATTAGATCCCACAGATTAGGCCTCCTCCGAATCCCATCCGCCGGCCAGTGTCGACTGGCGATTACCCGGAGGAGAGCCTTCTCTGTGGCTGCTCCGACCCTCTGGAAGAAACTCCCCGTGGAGATTTGAACCCTCACCACCCTCCAGGCCTTCCGCAAAGCCCTTAAAACCTGGCTGTTCCCACAGGCCTGGGGCTAAAGAACCGTTGCCCCCGTCTCGAATGGTATGACTGTCGCGTGTTTTAAATTATGTATTGTTTTGTGTCGTTTTTTAATTTTTTTTAATTTTGTCTGTATCACCCCTTCCCTGGTTTGAGTTGTGAGCCGCCCTGAGTCCCCTTCGGGGGAAAAGGGCGGCATATAAATAAAATAAACATTCAACATTCATTCAAAGAGGCTTTTGCAATCAAATCACTGTTGATAATCAGTCTTTCCTTTGATTTGGAGGGAATAATCACTGAAGAGGCATAGACCAGACCAAACCTTATGATTGCAGTTTCTACTCTTTCCAATATAATCGATTCTTTCCTCCTTCAGTTCACCATGTTTAAAATGGTTAAAATTCTTTAACAACTGAAAGTCTGGACATATTGTTGACTCAACAGTGAAAATCTTCTAAGTTGGCAGCACAACCACGCAGAGCTTTAAGTGCTCAGCAGCCCTCGATGCAATGTTTTGTCACTACTTCTTTGTGTTTGTTTTTTTCTCCCCGCTAGATCACACCTATTTTTATTTTTTTGTGAGATAAAATGTGAGATATGCCGCTGTCTCGACACATTCAAATTGCTCCTTGCAAACTTTTGCTCAGAAAAGTACTGGAGAGTTCAGACACCAGGGCTCGACAGCCCAGAGGGCATGGCCAGGCACCTTCCGCCAAGACCTATATAAAGCTGCTATTTTGGGTGGCTTCATTAACACAAGAACCGTGGAAGACGAGAAAAAGAGGATTTTGTAATGGGAAGAAGCACAGCATGGTGGCTGGGGAAAGATTAGAGCGGCCTTTTGGCTGCGCCGCCAGAAGATGGCGCTGTGCCTTAAGAAGGCCGACTTGCTGTTCTGCCAAGGATGCTAAACTGTGCTAACTCGCGATTCTGTTTCAATGAGCCTGTTCGGTTTTCTTCTCCGTGCGGATGGCTACAAACCACCACTCTCCGTTTGCGTCCAGTCACCACCCTTGCAATGCAAACGCAACGATGCAAGCTGGCTGGAGGCTGACCGTTTAGTTTCTCCAAGCCCCAGACACGCTTAAGCACCGCTGGTTGCCAAGAGCCACCTGCCGGGAAGCAGGATTCTTCCGCCGGCCCTGGGAATCCAATGCAGAGCCGCAAGTGGCAGCATTTGGATCAAGGTTTCTCAACGTTGGCGACTTTTAAGTCCTGTGGACTTCAGCTCCCAGAATCCCCCAGCCAGCACAAGCCCCATACACACTTAAGCACTGCTGGTTGCCAAGAGCCACCTGCCGGGAAGCAGGATTCTTCTGTCGGCCCTGGGAATCCAATGCAGAGCCGCAAGTGGCAGCATTTGGGTCAGTGTTTCTCAACGTTGGCGTCTTTAAGTCCTGTAAACTTCAACTCCCAGAATCCCCCAGCCAGCACAAGCCCCATACACGCTTAAGCACCGCTGGTTGCCAAGAGCCACCTGCCGGGAAGCACGTTTCATCCAATGCAGAGCCGCAAGTGGCAGCATTTGGATCAGTGTTTCTCAACGGTGGCGACGTTAAGACCTGTGGACTTCAACTCCCAGAATCCCCCAGCCAGCATAGCTGGCTGGGGGAATTCTGGGAGTTGAAGTCCACAGGACTTAAAGCCGCCAACGTTGAGAAACACTGATTTGGATCAAATTGGGATGCAAAACCATCGAGGCTGCTAGAGTTCTCTCTCTCTCTGTCTCTCTGTCTGTCTCTCTGTCTCTCTGTCTCTGTCTCTCTCTGTCTCTCTCTCTCTCTGTCTCTCTCTCTCTTTCTCTGTCTCTCTCTCTTTCTCTCTCTTTCTCTCTCTCTCTCTGTCTCTTTCTCTCTCTCTGTCTGTCTCTGTCTCTCTCTCTGTCTCTCTGTCTCTCTCTGTCTCTCTCTCTCTCTCTGTCTCTCTCTCTCTTTCTCTGTCTCTCTCTCTATCTCTCTCTCTCTCTGTCTCTCTCTCTGTCTCTCTTTCTCTCTCTCTGTCTCTTTCTCTCTCTGTCTCTCTGTCTCTCTCTCTCTCTGTCTCTTTCTCTCTCTCTGTCTCTCTCTCTCTCTGTCTCTTTCTCTCTCTCTGTCTCTCTCTGTCTCTCTCTCTGTGTGTGTGTATGCTCGCCAACACCTCCTCTCCCCCCCCTTCCTCGCTGCTCCTGCTGCTGCTACCGCCGTCTCCTCCCCCGGCGACCACCTGCAGGTTTCCGCCGGGCTGAAGCTCCGACGGCCGCGCCCAGCCGCCTCCCCGTACCGCGCCGGGGCTGCTGCTCTGCGGAGCCTTTTCCCCTAGCGGGGCCCGCCCAGCGCGGAGGCTGCTCGTTGGGTCGGGAGAGCGAGTGGAGCCCGAGCGCGGCGAGGCGAGGGTGGCGCTGCGGCGGCTGGGCGTGGAGTAAAGGGGCGAGAGGGGGCCGGGCCGGAGCGGCTGGAGGGAGGAGGTGTGTCCCAGGGGCTGGCAGCGGCAGCGGCGGCGGCGGCGGCGTCTTCTTCGTTCCTCGCTGGCAGGTTTTGTCTGCAGCTCCTCCTCGCCGCAGTTGGTGGGACTCTTCGCCGGAGCAGCTGTCTCGGGTAAGGGCGCATCCTCGGTTGAGCTCCGGGCGCCTTCGCCTCCCTGCCCCGCCGGGCAGAAACCCAGACGGGGGTTTCCTCCCTCCGCCCCGCCGTTCCCTTCTTCTTCTCTCCTCTGCCCTTCGCCGCCTCTTCCTCGCCTTCCTCTTTCGCCTGTACGGCTGGGTTGGGTCAGTGGGGAAACCGGCTTCCCCCGACGGGGGTCTCTTTGCTGGGCTGGTCCCCCGGGTGGAGAAGCCAAGCCGCTGCGGGTTTCCCCTTTGGCGGCGTTGGCGTCCTTTAAGGGAACCTGTTCGGGGTGGCGGGCAGGCAGCGGCCGGTTTCTTGCGATAGCCGAGGACCAATCCTGCCCCCCCCCCCTTTAGAGAAGGTGGAAGGCGAGAAGGCAGACCCGGTGGAGACTTGGTCCCAAGCAGAAGGTCGAAAGGGTTTGGAGCCGCCTTGAGAAAACCTGATTTGAAAATCAAATAAATTAGGGGTTCTTTCCACCCCCCCCACTTCCAGCCTTGGGGAGGGGGACGGACAGACGCTGAATTTGGGGTGTTGGCTTTGGAAATGTGTGTGTGCACGTGTCCTCTTGTCAAGAGAAAAGAACAAAAGAGCCCCTTCTCCCCATCTTGTGACTGTTTAAGGGCTTCCTAGGCTAGCAAAATTTGGTTTCCAATGATTCCCCCCCCCCCCCCCCAGTGACTTCAAGCAGACACAATGCCTTTTGCTCAAATGCCTTTTCTCCCCTCCCTGTAAAAGAGCCATGCAGTTAATGCAGTAGCAGCATCTCTTCCTCTTATCTACCCTTCTTTTGTCTTAAGGGCAGAAATTTCAAGAAAATAGGGAGAGGGGAGGGGAAGGGAGCAGATTTTCAATAAGTCCCACCCTTCAGTTCCCCCTGCTGAGAGAGCCTGACAGGTTTCATTTTTTGGTGAGGCTTTGTTGAATCTGTACAATTTTGATCAACCGAGAAAGAGCAGCAGCAATGGGAAGCAGTTTCCAACTGCGGTCTCCAACTATTTCTTTTTAATTATTATTTTTGCAGTCTCCAACTATTAAGCAAACATGCTTTGAAGGTGACTGATAACCTTCATCTCCCTTCCCCCACCCCCGCCCCTGAAAAGAGATTAAGTTTAATTTTGTTGATTAGGGCATCGGTGAGCCTGGGATACGAATGCTCTCAGGACTGGGTAACTCTTAACCTCTAGTAAATAACGCTGGAGAATTGAAAGGTTTTTCGAGGAAGGACGAGCAAGCAAATGGAAATGAACACCCCCTTCCCTCCCCCCCCCATTTTTCCTTCTATTGAAACGGTAGAAAAAGGGATGGCTGAAAATGTGGGATAACCACAGTGAGGCGGTGGAGAACAAAAGCTCTGGTGGAAGCAAGACAGTGTGCAAAATGTTCGTGCCTAACTCAGTGCAGGTAAAGAGCGCAAAAACCCTTTGCTGGAGCTGCGATCTGGCGCAGCCTTTTGTCTTTCAGTAAGAAGGATCTTCCAAAGACAAGACACCCCTGAGTCATTGGCGTACAGGTTTGGGATAGCGTTCACACCCTGACATTCAAATGAAGGCTGTTTCTATGGAGTCTGGCTTTGGGGGAAGGAGGAGGTGTGCCCCCGAGGACTGACAGAGAATCCTTTCTCCCTTCCACCCGCTAGCGAAGCTGCAAAATCTCTCTCTCTCGCTCTCTGCAAGGATCAAAAGCCAGCAGATAAAAGCGAAATTTTCATTTCCAGCTTCCGGCATGTACAAAAAAACCCACCTTCTTTCTGTCAAGGCTGCTTTCTGTCATTTGAGTTGTGCATCTCATAATTTTTCACACGTCATTAATTGTCTCTATATGGATGACTTGTCATTCTTCCTGCTTCTCCGGCCCATGTCTCCGTAGACTCTACAGATAGTGTTGATCTATAGACTGAGCTATAAAGTGACTCGGTATACATTATGTCTCTTTCCTTTTTAATTCCTCTCCCCAGTCTCCCACAGTGACCACTCGGTCCGTGGCAGATGGAGTTCTTTTTCCCATTTAGTGTCTTGCAGAGAATGCATCCCCATCACAAGACTGGTTCTTTTTTCTCTGGCTGTTCCCTGGTTCCTTTTAAGTGAAGGCATGATCTGGAGACTTGGCTCGTTTTCCAGAAGCCCTAGGAAATGTGCTGAGAGAGCATTCGCTCTGCGAAACGGGCGGCGCTGACATTACTTCACAGCTCGCCGTGACAGTGTTCCTCTTCTGAAAACAGGGCTGCGATGGGCGTCACCCTGCCTGATGCCGAATAGCAGCAACAGGTTCATCCTCGCTTTCCTGGGTTGCTATGGAGCTGAAGCCAGCCACACGGATTCATTTCTCGGGGGGGTATTTCTCAGGGGGCTGACAGTGTTCAGTGCAGATTGTATAAATGAATCTCCACACCTAGAGCTTCTTCAGTCTGGAATCGACAGTGTTTAGTGCAGATTGTATAAATGAATCTCCACACCTAGAGCTTCTTCAGTCTGGAACCGACAGTGTTTAGTGCAGATTGTATAAATGAATCTCCACACCAAGAGCTTCTTCAGTCTGGAACCGACGCCGAGCTCACATATTCATTTCTTTCTTTGAAATTTGGCTGAAGGACAATTCCAGTGGTGTTTCAAATAAAAATCTTAAGGAGATGCTGGACAGCGCTTTTCTGTTCTCGTTTTCCAACACCTTCCCCAGTGTTTTGTGTGCAGGGTGAGCTGTGTGCGTTGTGATATATTGTTGACTCATCACTGCAATGCTATTAAAGAGATAACCAAGCAGTCACATGGCAGGCTGCCACCCCCTTGTCATGATCCGTGGTTTTTGTTCGAACCCTAATAATTCAGCTGTGCTTATTTGTAAATAGGAAGACAAAGTGGAACGTTAGCTCCGAGGAGTTCAGTTTCTAGTATGGTTTTTTTCCACGCCATCCTCTCCCCACAATACAAATATACAAGAAAATTAACTAAAGCAGAGGAAATATAAGACGTAACAGGTGACAGAATCCAGTTGACTTTGTCTGATCTCCGAAAACGAAGCAAGATTGGAACTGCTTAACACAGTGTTTCTCAACCTTGGCAACTTGAAGATGTCCGGACTTCAACTCCCAGAATTCCCCAGCCAGCGAATGCTGGCTGGGGAATTCTGGGAGTTGACATCCAGACATCTTCAAGTTGCCAAGGTTGAGAAACACTGGCTTAACAGTTTGATGGAGAACATCAGGAAAACCCCAACATGTAGAACAGGCTGGTAAATTGAAGAAAATCCAAGAGGAAGACAGACAAAAGAATATATTGTGCAAAGAAGATAACATGGACAAATTCACATAACCACAAGGAGCTGAGATAAACTGGAGGAAGACGTCTCTTTTAAAATATCCGATACGTTGCACCCTTCAGCCTTCCCAGTTGGAGCATTTTCTGCATGGTGTGCTATTCCCAGAATCCCCCGGCTAATGTGGGCTGCTTTGCATGAGGTCTCATAAATCAGGTGACAATTAAGAACGGTGCGATGAAAAGCTTAAATAAACAATTCCTTGCTGATCCAGCCCATCCAAGGACTCTTATCCTTATGCTTGATTAAACTGTGCATATAATTAATTGATGTGCACACCTCTCAAGTAGAGCTTGCGTTTTATCCGTTGTATTTCTTGGCGCCGGACAAGGCGCTAAGCCCATTGTCTTCCTATGCAGAGAACAAAATCTGATTGTCGCCAGCTTCCTCTTCAGCCAGAGCTCTTGAGCTACCTTCCTTCTGCGGCACCAGGGGGCGCTCTCAAAGGCACCAAGCCTCTCCTCTCTCAGATGGGGGAGCCCCCAACAACACCCCCCCCAAAAGATTTGTATTGGGCAGAGGAGCCTGTATAGATGCTTGTGAATGGGGTGGGTGGGGGATTCTGAAGCCATCTGTCTTCAACCCAGCAAAGGGCTTTCAAGGGGAGCTTAATTGCCAGCTGTGCTCTTTCACTGGGGTGGGGTGGGGGGGGGCAGTCGGTAAAATGGCAAGTTGACGTGATGAGCATAATTACCTTTCCGGGGCCGGAAGAAGCCAAGAACCCAGGGTTTGTGGCTTATTGATATAGATTTGAACTGTTCCTCTTGCCAGAAGTTCCCGAAATGATCCCCTGATTCATTTCCCTCGCTTTTGGTTGATTAAACTTGAGACAATAAATAAATACATGACTGGCTAACTCTGTCCCAGTGATTGTGGTGTGGAGGAGAAGGAAAAAGGAAAGCAGCTGTTTTTCTGGTCACTCAGATGGAATTTCTTTTGGACTTTCAGCGTCTTTGCCTTGGAGAAGAATTAGTCCATTCTATTTTTTTGGGGGGGGGGGGGAGTTTGTATGTGTAAATGTGTTTTATTTTCCATTTTCATTTCGTACAGTCACATATATACTGTGCAGAACCGGGGCCATATAACATTAAACAATACACACAGCCATTCCTCTTGTCAACAATACCCCCCAAAATACAAACCCAATGTACCACTTCGACCCTCCATACACCCTTTCTTTCGCCCCCCTCCAACTTTCCATCTTCCCTCCATCATTCCCCTCTACCCTACTTCTTAAGAGCCAAGGTGGCGCAGTGGTTAAATGCAGCACTGCAGGCTGACTGCTAGATCAGCAGTTCAGCGGTTCAAATCTCACCGGCTCAGGGTTGACTCAGCCTTCCATCCTTCCGAGGTGGGTAAAATGAGGACCCGGATTGTTGTTGGGGGCAATATGCTGACTCTGTAAACCGCTTAGAGAGGCCTGAAAGGCCTATGAAGCGGTATATAAGTCTACTGTTATTGCTATTATTATTATTATTCCCTTCCCCCTCTATCACTCCTCTCTCCCGATACACTCCCTCCCTTCCTTCTCCCCCTCCCTCTAGTCCTCTCTCCCGCCCTCTCTACCCCTCTTTCTTCTATCCCGCTACTCCTCCCTTCGGTGTATTTCTACTATCTATCAATATAGAATTAGTCCATTCTTGTCAATTCCTGAGCCAGCCCTTTCTCTCTCAGCCCAGCCTATCTCACAAGGTTATGGTGCTGATGAGACTAGATGTGTGTGTGTGTGCGTGCCATGTATGCCACTCCGAGCTCTTTAATTAAAGCAAGATATAAATCTAATATGGTACAAAGTTGTTTTCAGTTGTCTCAGCCGTAGTGCAGATTTATAAGTGTAGCAGCTCGCCTTGGTCATCTGTGGTGCGTAAGAATTGCCCGTGGTAAGTAAGGGATTAAAAGCCGTGCAAATAAATGAGATCACACAGGCTATTAAAAACTCTGGTCTACTCCTTTTGGACGCTTGGAAGTCTTATCAGGATGTTTTCAATCAGATTGGACAAGCCCCATAAGGGCTCGTTGAGGTACCTGCACAGTTTGAGTTTCATTTTATTTATATGCCGCCCTATTCCCGGAGGGACTCAGGGCGGCGCACAAACCCAAGGAGGGGAAGGGAAAAACACAAAAACTACAAAAAGTGCAGGGCATTTAAAAACCACCAACAGCCACACGATTCGAGAGGGGAAGGGAACTCATCGACCCCAGGCCTGCTGACACAGCCAGGTTTTAACGGCTTTCCGGAAGGCCTGGAGAGAGGTGAGGGTCCGAATCTCTGCGGGGAGTTCGTTCCAAAGGGCTGGAGCCGCCACAGAGAAGGCCCTCCCCCGGGTAGTGGCCAGATGACATTGGCTGGTTGCACAGAGTCCCAGATTCAACTTCCGTTTGAGGGACAGCAAGGATGGAGAAGATTTGGCTGCCTAAGAGATTGGAAAATTGTTGCGTCTTCCTGTAGAGTTTCTTGGCTGGATTGATGGGAAGCCTGCTTTGGTATAAGGCAGCCTTAGGCACTTGTAGTGAATATGTTTGGGATACCAGCAAGGGAAACAAAATTTTATATGGTAAAGAGAAAGAAAGGGGAGGAGCAGAAAGGAAGGCCGCCTCTATGGGTTTCTGGTGCTTCTGAGATAATCAAAATAGATTTGACTAGGAGTAGAAGAGCAGTAGAGCAAAGGAGCCCAGAAGAATTGGTGGTGCGTGTTGTGAATTTTAAATTATTTTCTTTTTATTTTCCTTTTTTCTTCTCTTTGTAAGCCGCCCGGAGTCCTTCGGGATTGGGCGGCCTATAAATTTAATAAATAAATAAATTAAATAAATAAATAAGAATTGGTGGTGGGTGTGGGAGGAAGAGGAGGCAAACCAGCTATTCACAAGACAAATGCAGCAAACTGCTATGAACAGACTTAATCTTCAGGGACAAAAATCTCTACAAGAGCCGAGGTGGCGCAGTGGTTAGGGTGCAGCACTGCAGGCCACTTCAGCTGACTGTTATCTGCAGTTCGGCTGTTCAAATCTCACCGGCTCAGGGTTGACTCAGCCTTCCATCCTTCCGAGGTGGGTGAAATGAGGACCCAGATTGTTGGGGGCGATATGCTGACTCTGTAAACCACTTAGAGAGGGCTGAAAGCCCTATGAAGCGGTATATAAGTCTAACTGCTATTGCTATTGTTATTGTTCTGATGCCATTGGCTAATACGAAAGAATGATGACTCTCGGTAAAATAATGGTGAATTTCTTCTGTCATTTTTTTGAGTATTCTTTTAGGAAACTTTTTTTGGGGGGGGGGGACTATAAAAAGGCATGCCAGGAGCTACACTCTAGGTAGGGACCAGAATGAAGTGAGGAAAAAATATGATTGAATGTACATTCAATAAAAAACAATTTAAATGCTATTTTTGTGATTATTGCCAATTAATTTAAGTTCTTTTTCTTTCAGCCATATTAAAAATTAAAATTAGGCGGTAACTTCGACAGTGGCTGGAGGAGGCATACTCAAAACTTTTGGGGGCCACGGGATTTACACTTTCTCTGTAAAGCCATCTTAACTGCAGCTCTTTGCTATTTCCAAGCTGGGAGAGAGTGAGATTCAGAAATCTCAGCCGATGCCTTGGCAATGCCAGCAGGGACCCAGCTTGTTTGTGCTGTGACAGCCCAGGGTGCAGTTTCACAATTGAGGCTTTCTAAACTCACACTGAAAAGAGATCCTTTCTTTAGTGATGATGGGGTGGAAAGAATTTGATATCAATCATGAGGGTTCCAGGCAATACAGTCGTGGTTTTTTTTCTTTTATTTTTTTTTCTGCAAATAAATGTTGTTCTTTTAGTTTGTCTAGTCTCGCGGCAAGTAAATACGTAGAAATTAAACAGACAATTGTCTTTTTTATATACTTCATTTAAGTGGCAACGTCACGCAGGCTTTCTTGCTAGCAAGTTGCATTGAGCAGAATGAGGCACTCTTTTGAGTAGACCTGAATACGATTGCACTATAAATAACTTCCCTTCTGTTTTATTATTAAGTCAGACTGCAACTTTAACATCCATTGAATTTGCTTAATGCAGTCCCCTTTTGGGGGCTGAGGTTTATTCCTTTTTTAGCTTGCCCTTTTGAGGACTTGCAGGGGATGACTGATAATCTTGCAGTTTCAAAGCTTCAAAATCATTTTTCTAGGCTTCTTTAAAAATAAATCTTTTTTTTTCCTATTGTTATATATGCATTAAGCCTATTTTTACCCCTGGGAAACTGATGGTAAATTACACTACCAGTTTATCGAATTGAATTGAATTGATTATATTTCTATGCCGCCCTTTTCCCAGAAGGGACTCAGGGCGGCTCACAACCCAAGTCAGGGGGGGGGGGGGATAGGGGATACAAATAGGGGGAAAAAAGACATAGACAAACAATACCACAATTTTAAAAACAACTCAACAGACACACCATTCGAGCGGGGACAGGAACTCATCAGCCCCAGGCCTGTCGGAACAGCCAGGTTTAAAGGGCTTTGCGGAAAGCCTGGAGGGTGGTGAGGGTCCGAATCTCCACGGGGAGCTCGTTCCAGAGGGTCGGAGCAGCCACAGAGAAGGCCCTCCTCCGGGTGGTCGCCAGTCGGCATTGGCCGGCAGATGGAATTCGGAGGAGGCCTAATCTGTGGGATCTAATCGGTCTAGTGGAGGTAATTGGCAGCAGGCGGTCTCTCAAGTACTTGTGAGTTTTAGTGGTATAATCCTGTGGAGATGTGAGAGTGATCACAGACTTGTTTAAACACCGTGTACACAATTGCTACCTCTTGTTTGACACATTTCACGTGTATGGGTGGATGCACAATGGCTAGGCTGGGTTTCAGAACAGAGTTTTGTTATTAATAACACACCATCTACTAAAAAAAAGGAAGCTGGCAGACTAGACTTTTAGTCCAGATAAATCTGCACAGTCTTTTAGCTTTCACTGGAGGACAGCTCTGCTTACTTTACAGTGTTGATGTGATATGGGTTTGTAGCAGTGGTGGGTTTCAAAAATTGTTCGAATCTACTCTGTGGGTGTGGCCTCCTTTGTGGGAGTGGCTTGCCACCCATGTGACCGGATGGGAGTGGCTTGCCGCCCATGTGACCGGATATGAAGATGCCGACGACACTTGTCAGAACCATCTTAAATTCCCTCACACACAGCACTGGCAGGCATAAGAATATGACGTAAACTTGTTTTTTGAAAGGCATCTTTGGTTTGCATTAAAACAACTTCAACACACACAATGTTCTGATTGCACCACAAACGCAGTAGTCATCCTTACCTTCCACAGAGGCACTGAGGTTTATAAATAGGAGCATGATAGTGTAGAATAATCATATCCAAGGACCAGGGGTGGTTTCCAAAAAGTCTTGGAACCTCTTCTGTAGGTGTGGCCTGCTTTCCGGGTCCACTGGTGGAACCTCTTCTAACCGGTTCGGTAGATTTGACGAACTGGTTCTACCGAATAGGTGCGAACTGGTAGGAACCCACCTCTGGTTTGTAGTTGACCCACCTCTGGTGGCAAATATTAGCAGGTGGCTGAAGAGTGGAGGGTCTCTGGAGGAAGAAGAGGAGTGACTGAAACCCTCAACACTTTGGGAAAGTTGCATATTGAGCAGTCTTTGAGTGTACTGACTCCTGAAGCCTCCGGATGGCGAAAAATGGCCCAACGGGAAGTCCAAACTTCCAGGTTGCATCTTGGAATATTTTTTGCCCTCCTCGGGTTCCTAGAAAGCCTCTGAAGGGCACAAAATGCACCTACCAGGCTCACCAGAAGTTGGTGAGGGCAGAAGAGGCAGTTTTCACCCTCCTCGGGCTCCAAGAAAGCCATGCACGCATGCATGGGCAGCGGTGTGTGTGTGTCATGCACACATGCGCAGAGGGCACAGCGCAGGGGGGGGCATTAAATTATAGGGGCGAGTGTGCTTTTGGCACCCAAGGCAATAAGGTTCGCCATCAGTGATCTAGGAGGTTCCCTAGTAGAAAATGCACTTTCTTGTTATAGAAGAAGCATTTTGGATGATGATGATCTGCCCCCATAATTACTGACCTGATTGAGAGAGCGAGTGAATCCTAAAGGCTCGGTGCCGCTTGGTGAGTGCAGATTCAATGTCTCAGGAAGTGGATCACTTCCATTCAGGCAACAGTGTGTCCCTTTCATGCCCAGGTATAAGGAACTCACTCTCCCTGAGAAATGGTCTTGGCCTTTTGTCGAACTGAAGCACTAAGAAGCCCCTCATCTTATCATATTATGTGGGCAATAACACAATTGGTGTATAAGAGCTTTCAGCAGCTTAATTCCAAAACTACTGTACCTGTTTTGTTTCAATCTAATTACTGCATGCAAGTCTGGAGTCTGAGGAGTTGGATTGTATGTGAAATATGTCTAATTAAATAAACAGATTTTCTAACTATTGATATACGTACAAAACAGTGGTGGGTTTCAAAAATTGTTCGAACCTACGCTGTGGGTGTGGCCTCCTTTGTGGGAGTGGCTTGCCGCCCATGTGACCGGATGGGAGTGGCTTGCCACCCATGTGACCGGATATGAAGATGCCAACGACACTTGTCAGAACCACCTTAAATTACCTCTCACACAGCACTGGCATGCATAAGAAAAGGATGCAAACTTGTTTTTTAAAAGGCATCTTTGGTTTGCGTTAAAACAACTTCAACACACGCAATGTTCTGATTGCACCACAAACGCAGTAGTCATCCTTACCTTTCACAGAGGCCCTGAGTTTTATAAATAGGAGCATGAGAGTGTAGAATAATCATATCCAAGGACCAGGGGTGGGTTTCAAAAAATTTCAGAACCTCTTCTGTCGGTGTGGCCTGCTTTCCGGGTCCACTGGTGGAACCTCTTCTAACCGGTTCGGTAGATTTGACGAACCGGTTCTACCGAATAGGTGCGAACTGGTAGGAACCCACCTCTGGTACAAAACCACCTAACAGAGCATCACTTGCATATTCAAACTACAGCAATGCAGATGGTAAAAGATAAGTTCTTGGAATGATACATTTTTATGACAGCAATCTTATTTTTTGTTCCTAAAAAAGCAGCATTGAAGTACTTATGCTGTTGCTGATCTCTCTGACTATATCTAAAACATTGTGGTAGTATTATTCCTCTGCTTGTTCACTAAAATAACACGGGTAGCAATTTTTTTAAAAATTGAATCTGTCTGTACCAAGCAAGCAGGCAGGCACTTGATAAGTTCCCCCATGAATTCAACTTTAACAAGAAAAAAAAGAAAACACACCATTGGTGTCTCTCTGGAGAACCCTTCCAATGTATGAGTGAATGGTACTTATTCATGGTAACAGTTTAAGTGTTTATTGATTCAATCAACCATAATCTAATGAGGAATAAAATACTGGCACATTTTTGCTATTCAAGGCTCAGACTGATGATGTATACCCAGACAAGGAAGTTGATGTGCGTGTTCCCTCAAATAGGCCTGATTGAGTTTAGCAGGGCTCACGTTTTGTGATGCTTTTTGAAAAGTTGCTTCTACTTGGGATTGAAATGCTCAGGCAAAAGAAGACACAGATTTGTTCTCCTCAATATTGTATCACTGAGAATAAGCCCCACTGATCTTTATTTATTTATTATTAATTACACTTATATACCGCTTCATAGGGCTTTCAGCCCTCTCTAAGCGGTTTACAGAGTCAGCATATCGCCCCCAACAACAATCCGGGTCCTCATTTCACCCACCTCGGAAGGATGGAAGGCTGAGTCAACCTTGAGCCGGTGAGATTTGAACCACTGAACTGCAGATAACAGTCAGCTGAAGTGGCCTGCAGTACTGCACCCTAACCACTGCGCCACCTCGGCTCTAGCAACTGATCAAGCTGGAGGCCCTGATAAAGAGCCGAGGTGGCGCAGTGGTTAAATGCAGCACTGCAGGCTACTTCAGATGACTGCTAGTTCTGCAGTTCGGCGGTTCTAATCTCACTGGCTCAGGGTTGACTCAGCCTTCCATCCTTCCGAGGTGGGTAAAATGAGGACCTGGATTGTTGTAGGGGGCGATATGCTGACTCTGTAAACCGCTTAGAGAGGGCTGAAAGCCCTATGAAGCGGTATATAAGTCTAACTGCGATTGCTATTGCTAGATTGTCCAGATATGCTGACATTTACCCTCTCTTGCAGCTGTTTTCACAAATGGGCTATTAGCTGCCTGGGAAGAGAGATGGAATATATAAGCAGAACAGGGAATCTTACGCTTGGTTACTTCTTTTTCAGCTAAAGGAAGGTGACAGGGTTAAAATTCAATTTAAACTCTGCTTCTTGAAAATAAACCATGAGTGCTGGTTTCTGTTTTGTCTTTGGTTTTTCCCAGTGAATTCCCACAGTCTTCTTGGTGTCATTGTTGAGCAATGGTTAATTTCTGGATATGGATCTAAATGTTGTAGAAATGGGGGGAAGGGGGGGTCATCACTGCTACTTGGGGCATAAGCCTAATTTCCAATTTTCATTCTGAAATCTGAGATAGGAAGCTAAATGTGTAACCCTTCTCCTCGCTTTGTTTTTAAGAAACGGCTCTCTTCTTTTTCAATGCTTTTTACTTCTGAATTAGTCATCCTAAGGAACAGGATATGTACATGGTAAAGAGAAGGTACCTCCAGATCATTTTCCATAGAAAACATTTTCTTACCTGCTGTGGTGAAAGTCATTGTTTTATTGGGTGGCAGTGGGGGCAGGGGGGGGGGAGGAGGAGGAAGAGACCAGTCTTTTGGGACAGCTGTGCCTATGTAACACAACTTCTGAAAACCAAAGAGAGGAGCAAAGTTATGAATCCGTAAGCATTCTGTGTCAGTTCTTAATTTTTCAAAATGATGTTTCTGAATTTGAAAATGTTTCAGGAATGCATCCTGTCGTTTGACTTGGTATGTACAGTGGTGGGTTTCAAAATTTTTTAGAACCTCTTCTGTAGGTGTGGCCTGCTTTGTGGGAGTGGCTTGCCAGCCATGTGACCGGAGGAATGGTTTGTCAGCCATGTGACTTGGTGGGCGTGGCCAACTTGTAAAATGTGGTGAAACTCACTTAACAACGCTCTTGCTTAGCAACCAAAATGTTGGCTCAGAAACTCTGGCATTTGAAGCACGCAAGTCTTAAAGCTGTCAAATTAGAAGACCCTTGCACCCCTAACCCTTTAGAAAAAAACCCAGGGGTGTTCAAACTTGACAGCTTTAAGACTTGTGGACTTCAACTCCCAGAATTCCTCCTCCAATCATGTTGGCTCAGGAATTCTGGCATTGAAGTGTGCAAGTCTTAAAGCTGTCAAGTTACAAGAGCCTTGCACCCCCAACCCTTTAGAAAAAAACCCAGGGATGTTCAAACTTGACAGCTGTAAGACTTGTGGGCTTCAACTCCCAGAATTCATCCTCCAGTCATGTTCGTTCAGGAATTCTGGCATTGAAGTGTGCAAGTCTTAAAGCTGTCAAGTTACAAGACCCTTCCACCCCTAACCCTTTAGAAAAAAACCCAGGGGTGTTCAAACTTGACAGCTTTAAGACTTGTGGACTTCAACTCCCAGGATTCCTTCTCTCATTCTTCATCTTGATGATGTGCGGACGGGCAGGGGGAGGGAGCTGGAACCGGTTCTGAAAGGCACTGTAGATTTGTGGAACCTCTTCTATAGAAGAGGCTAGAATTGGCAGGAACCCACCCCTGGGTATGTAGCACCATTTTTCATGGCAGAAATGCAGCATAGCAATCTAAACATAGTAATATCTATTATTTTGATTGCTGTAATGTATTTCAGTCAAAACAAAAGACATATATAAAAAAATAAACATGGGTAAATATATTGCAGCAGTCCATATTAGGTGTAGAAATTGCGATCTTACTGTAGCTCTGTCCCCACCCCCCAGCCTGACAAAATTCCTGTGTAGTTATCCAGATTGTCCTCTGTTTCGGATTGATTTCTTTGGGATTCAGGCCAGGGCTTTTCAATGGTCTTATTTATTTAGAAAGATAATCCGACACCTCTGAGTAGAAGTTCCAATCGCTATGATGGTGACAATTAATGCTTAATGATGCAAACATGAAAATATTCCTAAACATCTATTTGTATATTAATGGTCTACCTTTTATTTGTGTGGCAGTAAAAGAGCTGTGCCACCAGGGGTGGGTTTCAACCGGTTCGCGGCGGTCCCCGCGAACCGGTTGGTCGGCGAACCCGGAAGTAAGTAACTTCCAGGAACGGCGAAGGGCCCACCCTCCCGCCCGCGCTCCTTACCGGTCTTTGAAGGCTTCTGCGCTTCCACGCAGGGACATGGCACATACAGTGCCTGCGCGAGTCTCCGTGAGCAGCTGGAGCATCGCGCAGGTGCTAAGACCCATGCGTGAACTGCGCGCGTGCACGAGGACGCCGCCGGCCCCGTTCCAACCGAACCGGTTGGAACAGGATTAGCAACCCACCCCTTTGTGCCACTTTCTCCTCTGGTGTAAATTCTTTGATATCATTGACTGAGACTCCAGCCCCGCACTTAAAAAAAGGGAGGTGGAATGAATCAGGAGGTTTGATCAGGATCATCATGGAATATTTCCATCATGAAAAGTTGTGGAGAAGACTGCGTGTTGTCCCTCTTCCTTCCTTGGGTAAAGCAAGATGTCCATGGAAGGAGGGACACACACATTTTTCTTGCAAACAAAAGTGGGACATATAACAACTGTCTGGAAATGAGATATGTTGTCCATCTGGATGCTCTTCACTGTATCCTCAAATTGTGGTATTTCCCCATGTGTTTGAATAGGGCGTATGTTTTGCTTAAGGAGGCCGTTATGATCAAATGAGCTAATTTAAAAAGAGCTGGAAATACTCAATGCATACTTTGCAAATTGTACTGCAGCAAGAAAAGTGAAGTCACACAGATGTCATAAAAATACCAACTCCTGTATCACTTCGGCTGAAATTCAATGATGTGAGCTAGTTATCTCTTCCAATTGTTCGGTTCAGGGGGAAACATGCCTTTAAAAGCCAGATGGATCAGGGATTTCCAAAACAAGACAGTGAAAATATTGAAACCTTTTCCAGAGAACATTTATCGTTTAGTAAAAAGTGGTTCTGTATTGTATTAAGATATGTATTTAAAATACTGTATGTCCTTGGGGGAAAGATGCTTTCGTATCTTTCTTTTCTCTCTCCCCCTGCAACTTATTTATGCGCTGATTAATTCTTGTCTTCTGTTAAACTGGTAGCAATCTCTTTCATCTAATTCTTCCTTCACTCCCTTCTCTTAGAAGGCAGAGACGAATATTGAATTGCTTGTCATCTGGATCACGCTACAACCAGCTGTGCACAGTCTTGTTTCATATTTTATTGAAAACATTTAGCATTTTTGTTTATTTAAACAGTATCTGTACAAATTGAACATCAATCAGTTTATACTGTGTCATATTATTAGTTCGTTTGACTAACAGCTTATGTATTTAAGATGTTTGTATACCATCCTTTGCAAGAACTTACTCCAGGGCAGAACTGATTAATAAAATCACAGTGATTTACTGCACTAAAATAAAATACAAGTCAGTCTAGCATGAAAATATTACTATAACTGTTGGTGAAATAGCAAACTTATTTAAAAAGAAACAGAAAACTCAGTCAAGTGATATATCACCCTCAACTTGCAAAACGGAACTATTGAAGTGCTTACAAGAGCCTTGAGTTCCTTACTAGGGTGTCACATCTGAGAGAGTCATGTAATTCTCCTCTATCCTCAAGACACTGCCTGTCAACAAAGAATGATTAGGACTCTTTTCCAAAATGGTATAGGTTGGTGCATATTACAAAAAGACTTTTGCCGTAAGGATCTTAGATAAGCAGCAATATTTTGAGCTACTCTTAAATGTAAATAATACAAGCAAAGTTTTGACACTCTTAGTAACCAACTTTTGCATCAGCCTAAACGTGGACAGCTAGAGGTATTTCTAGTTGGTATTACCAGCTAGGTTTTCCATAACAAACTGTATCAGGCATAACTATATTCCAGATTTTGTGGCAGGCGCACATCCAGAAAATGCTGCTTTCCCATTATTTAAACTCAAACTATTCACCAATATCGTCTCCATCTTTTCAAAATGGAATTGTATTGATCTCCATCCAGCCCTGTACTGCCTCTAGAAAGTGTAACACCTGATTCAGATGAGATTGAAAAAAGATAGGCATACTGCACAATAATATCAACTCTTCTAATTACTTGGCCATTCTTAATTTCATATAATGCCACATTAATGACACGATTAAACACTCAGTGGAGAAGAGGGGATGTCTTTATTAAATAAAACTTAGTAAACAAAACATCGATTATGTACCATCAAGATAGTGTTGATTCTTGGTGATCATACAGATCGATTTTCTTCAGGAGCCTCTGTCCCCAATCTGCTCCTTCAGACCTTCCAATCATTCATCCATTCTTGGTATAATTGAATCCATTCACATTGTTACTGATCGTTCCTTTCTTTCACAGCACTTTTGACTTCCACAGAGAGCATGGCCATTGTATAATCTGTCCAAAGCAGTGTTTCTCAACCTTGGCAACTTTAAGTCCGGTGGACTTCAACTCCCAGAATCCCCCAGCTAGCACTGGCTGGGGGATTCTGGGAGTTGAAGTCCACCGGACTTAAAGTCACCAAGGTTGAGAAACACTGGTCCAAAGTATGATGCTGTGGGGGAAACAGGCAGATGGAGTATTAGGTATGTTGCTTTATTGAGTATTTATAAAAAAATAAAGATAAAGGCAGGATGTAAAACCAATAAATTGCCTGTTTGTTTGCTATCCATCATATTCTCAAGAGTCTTCTCCAGTGCTGAAGTTAAAAAAAATAGTATATTATTATAACCAATGATCAAATTCAACAAACTAACAGCAGATGAAATTTGCTAAATTTGTACAATTTAGATTTATTTATGGTTGAAGACCAATTTACATAAGATCAAAGTTTCTTATGACACAGATTTTAAAAGTCTTGCCTGTTAATATATCCTACAGATAATGAGAATTAAAATTTAGATAGCAGAACTTTTGCTAAAGCACATACACTGTGTCATCATTTACAGAGATGGACACTGGCCTTAGTGTTATATTTTCTTTGCCAAATCACTAAGACTAAAATACTTAGCCTGATGAGAGTAGGGATTTCATTCAAGCTTTTTCGACAGGCTGTGTCCAACATACATATTGATCATCCTCAGTCTTCATCATCTCAAAAGCCAGAGGAACTGGAGATTCTTAATATTGAAGTATAATTCTATCAAGGCAGTAAGAGATTCAGTTGGAAAGGCTGGCTTTAAACTCATACTTGGGGGAATTTACCTCTGCTTCCAAGTATCAAAATCACCATTGTGAATTATGAATATGATCAGAGTCATTGATAAATTGAATGGTGTTAAGGTATGTGAAATTCAGATGTTAAAAGTTTTGATTGTAGATTCAATCCTGGGAACTGAGCAGCATTTGTCTGCTTGGCATGGCTTTAAAAATGTGGCAGTCTATTAAAAGGAAAGGCCATTATAGCCTTGAAATTTAGGCATTATTGGCAAAGGAGCTGATAGGTTCCCTCTAAACATCAGGGATGCGAAAGCAATCCTCTGAAATCCGAAAATTTATAAATTATATATGGCTTATAATTGTTTTTTATTTTATAATACCAGACAATACCAGACATCTGATGGCATACCTACTTGATTAGTATAGAATGCAGCTGCGCGAGCGATATTGGGTGTACCTAGGTACACCCACGTTACACCGATCCTCCGCGAGCTGCACTGGCTACCAATTGGTCTCAATCGGACGCAATTCAAGGTGTTTGTCATTACCTTTAAAGCCCTACATGGCTTAGGGCCAGCATACCTGCGAGACCACCTACTGCCACATTCCTCCCAACGGCCGGTGAGATCCCACAGGGTGGGCCTCCTTCAGATGCCGTCAGCCAGACAATGCCGGCTGGCCGCTCCCCGGAGGAGAGCCTTCTCTGTGGCTGCTCCGACCCTTTGGAATGAGCTACCCCCAGAAATCCGGACCTCACCCACTCTCATGGCCTTCAGAAAAGCTGTAAAAACCTGGCTATTCCGGCAGGCCTGGGGCTGTTGACCTCATTGTTGAGGTCCAGCCCCGATCGTAACGAATGTATGCGTGTTGATTTTAACCTGTTTTTATTTTCATTTTTTATTATTTCTTTTTTTTTCTTTTGTTTGTAAGCCGCCCGGAGTCCTCTGGGATTGGGCGCCCTATAAATCGATTAAATAATATAATATAATATAATATAATATAATATAATATAATATAATATAATATAATATAATATAATATAATATAATATAATATAATATAATATAATATAATATAATATAATATAATATAATATAATATAATATAATATAATATAATATAATATAATATAATTAATATAATATAATATAATATAATATAATATAATATAATATAATATAATATAATATAATATAATATAATATAATATAATATAATATAATATAATTAATATAATTAATATAATATAATATAATATAATTAATATATATATATATATATATTATATATATATATATAGATAGATAGATAGATAGATAGATAGATAGATAGATAGATAGATAGATAGGGAGAGAGGGAGGGAGGGAGGGAGGGAGGGAGGAGAGAGAGAGAGAGAGAGAGAGAGAGAGAGAGAGAGAGAGAGAGAGAGGGAGGGAGGGAGGGAAATTAGCCATATCATTGGCATATAAATGATAGGTATGATCCTGTCTCCTAACTTTTAGGGGAAAAACGGAGATTGCTTATATCATAGGATTTCATAGTTTAAACATGTGCTATTAAAATAATAAAATAGGATATTTTTAATGTTATGGAATGCTTGTGCGCATTTTGGGGACTTTGTGATTAGTAGCAGCCATTTCTTGTGTGGTTTGAAATGTATAAATGAAAGTTGAGCCTTGTCTAATTTGGAAACCTATGCAGATCAAATCTAGTTGATCTTTGGATGTGAGTTACTAGGACTGTTGCATCAGCTTAGAGAGCTGAGGTGGTGCAGTGGTTAGGGTGCAGTACTGCAGGCCACTTCAGCTGACTGTTATCTGCAGTTTAGCGGTTCTAATCTCACCAGCTCAAGGTTGACTCAGCCTTCCATCCTTCCGAGGTGGGTGAAATGAGGACCCAGACTGTGGGGGCAATTTGCTGACTCTGTAAACCGCTTAGAGAGGGCTGGAAGCCCTATGAAGCGGTATATACGTCTAACTGCTATTGCTAGCTTATTTCCTGGGATATTTTCCAGAAAAAGACAGGAACACTTCACACTAATAGATTCTTAAAAAAAAAAAATGCTTGTCTGTGTTTGGATCACTGATAATAAAGTTTTTTTCCAGCTGTTTTCTACCCTTGCCTGTGAAATGGAATCAGTTGGCCTCAGTTTCTTCAATTCAATCTCAGTGTCACCAATTTGGTTGTCCTACATGTGATAAGAAAATAAATAAATAAATAGTAGTAGTATGGGGAGAATTTGCAGGATAAGGAGATCCTAAGAATCCTTAGGATTTTGACTCATGTAGGGAAATTACATGAGTAGGGGAGGCTTGGAATTTAGGGATGTTAAAGGAGTAGGTGTGTTGATAGAAATGTATCTAGGATATTGGCTTGTGTTCTTCCTTGGCAACATGGGCCTTCAAAATACTCTCTGGTGATATGAGGTTTAGAATGTATATCTATGATTATTACTTTAAGGAGGAATCCACACAGCCATTTCCCCTGTATGTTTTATGCGTTGGCTTCTGATGTGAATAAACTTAGCAAATCCCATGATTAGATATCATTCTCCAGATATCTTCTCACCTTGACCCCCACCCTCAGCTCCAAAACTCTTCTCATGGCAAAAAGTCATCTTTTGGCACAAAACAGCTTACTGAGTGGAATCCATTTTAGATAAGGGTAAGTTGCCTAATTTCTTCGTCGACATTCAGCAGGGGGCAGAACAAGGTTATTAATATAAGAGGAGTGTGACTCAATGCAAAAATGTGCTCTCTTCTCTTTATGCTTCTCATTCAGAAAGGCATAAAATATATTTAAGGAGCAGATAAAATTCTAAAAAGTTCACAGATAAAAATATACTAAATGTGAGCTTTTGAACAATAGGGATTTACTCTGAGTGGGCTCCTAGATGTCAAGAACCCACTATTTTCTTGGAATTAGGGATATGTAATTCTATTCTTATTGGTAAACCAGTGCCAGTGGTGGGTTTCAAAAATTGTTCGAACCTACTCTGTGGGTGTGGCCTCCTTTGTGGGAGTGGCTTGCCGCCCATGTGACCGGATGGGAGTGGCTTGCTGCCCATGTGACTGGATGGGAGTGGCTTGCCGCCCATGTGACCGGATATGAAGATGCCGATGACACTTGTCAGAACCACCTTAAATTACCTCACACACAGCACTGGCATGCATAAGAATAGGATGCAAACTTGTCTTTTAAAGGGCATCTTTGGTTTGCGTTAAAACAACTTCAACACACGCAATGTTCTGATTGCACCACAAACGCAGTAGTCATCCTTCCCTTTCACAGAGGCACTGAGTTTTATAAATAGGAGCATGATAGTGTAGAATAATCATATCCAAGGACCAGTGGTGGGTTTCAAAAAAGTTTGGAAGCTCTTCTGTAGGTGTGGCCTGCTTTCTGGGTCCACTGGTGGAACCTCTTCTAACCGGTTCGGTAGATTTGACGAACCGGTTCTACCAAATAGGTGCGAACTGGTAGGAACCCATCTCTGACCAATGCTGAAAATAAACCATCAGTTGACAATCAGTTATGGATGCCATTGGACTATTTTCCCCACATGAAAACATTTTATGTTTAAAACAGCTTCCTCTGCATTTATCGTATGTTTTGAGTTTTGAAACCCTTGAGCTTTGAAGAAAAGTTTTTCTTTCTCGGACTCGATGTATTATCTGTTGTGTTTACTAACACTGTTCCTTCCTACTATAATAATAAAATTAAACCCATAGCCATTTTGAAATATCTACATTTTCTGTCAGGTATGGCATTCAAAGAAGAAGAAGAAGCAATCAGTTCTGAATTCACAGCTCTGTTTGAAACAGAGAAATCTAGAAACATAGAATTGTAGGGCTGGGAGAGAACCCAGAGTCTCCTAGTCCAACGGCCAGCTCAAGGTAGGAGCTTCATAAAATGTCAATCAAATGGTTGTCCAGTCTATTTTTGAAAACCTCCAGTGATGGATCACCCACAATTCCATAAGCACATGATGGCAAACTTATGGCACGCGTGCCAGAGGTGGCACGCAGAACCTTTCTTTGTTGTGGCCCTTCAGATACTGGAAGACATGTCTCCTCTAATCCTTCTGTACATATCTAGCTCCCTCAACCATTTGTCATACAGTTTAGCCTCCAGACCCTTCATCATCTTTGTTGCTCTTCTCTGTACACTTTCCAGGATCTCAACAACATTTTTGTATCGTGACCAGAATTCAACGCAGTATTCCAAGTGTAGTCTCACCAGTCCAGTGTAAAGCCGTACTATCACTTCTCATTGTCTTGACACTATCCCTCTGTTTATACAGCCTAGAACAGTGCTTCTCAACCTTGGCCTACCTGACGATGCATGGACTTCAACTCCCAGAATCCCCCAGCCAGCAGAGCTGGCTGGGGGATTCTGGGAGTTGAAGTCCCCGCATCTTCAGGTGACCAAGGTTGAGAAACACTGACCTAGAACTACATTGACTTGTTGGCTCATAATTAATTGGTGATCCACTAGGACACCTAGCTCTCTCTCAGAGTTACTACTGTTGAGTGATGTACCCCATATTCTATACCTGTGAATTTAGGTTTTTCTGCTTAAATGCAGGACCTTATTTTTCTCACCAGTGAGCTGAATCTTGATACTTAAGGCCCAGTGTTCAAGTCTGTCAAGATCCCTCTGAAACTTGAATCTGTTTTCTAAAGTGTTAGCAATTTCTCCCAGCTTGATGCCATCTGCAAATCTGAGTTCTCTTTCTATCCTCTCCTCTAGATTATTTATGAATTTATTTGCTTGAACTGCATGTTAGATTTTAACCATCCACATACAAAAGTCATTTCATAATAGCACCTACACGCTATTACCGGTATAATTTAATGTGACATTACATATAGTCTATGATGCCCACTCCCAAGTAGGTCACTCTGTCACATAAGAGAACCATTGGAAATCTAGTTGAGCAGAAGAATTGCTATAAAGACTCCTGTCCTACGAATACTTGCTGTTGTGTGATTATTTTGATGCTATTTATTCTTTTTATTTGAACCTACAATCTTAAATTTCTTCCACCGTATTGAAGAAATTGTGAGTTTGGAGTTGCTGTTGGCTTGTAACTTCATCAGCTCCTAATCAGATATTTTATTTCAACATCTGAAGGTTTATAGGTTTATCACTCCTCAAGTATTGAATTGAATTGAATTTATTAGGTTTCTATGCCACCCAATCCCGAAGGACTCCGGGCGGCTTATAGAAATGAAAAGAACTTAAAAACAATAGGACACACGAAGTTAAAAAAGGAACGCAACAAACACCCAATCAGAAGGCCTGCCGGAAAAGCCAGGTTTTAATGGCTTTGTGAAAGGCCATGAGAGTGGGGATGGCCCAGATCTCTGGGGGCAGCTCATTCCATATGGCCGGAGCGGCAACAGAGAAGGCCCTACTCCTAGGCGCCGCCAGCCGGCATTGTCCTGCTGAAGGCACCCGGAGAAGGCCCATCCTGTGCAATCTTATTGGTCTAAGGGAGATATGTGGCAGGAGACGGTCTCGTAGGTACCCAGGCCATGTAGGTCTTTAACACAATAGTACACAATAGTACACAATAGGCCTGTAATCTTGAAAGTCCCAATATTTAGTCATAGCTAACATGATATTTAGTGGTTAAGGTGTTGAACTGTGACTGATGAGACCAGTCAGTAACTCTCAATTCAACTTATTTCTTAGTGTAATAGCTGTGGCTGTAAAATGAAGGGAAATCCCCCATGAAAACCATCTTGAGTTCCTGGAGAAAAGGCAGGATATAAATGAAATAAATAAATGTGTTTAGTCATATAGCTCTGTGCTGTCTAAACTGAGGCCAGTTCTCAATTTAATAATAAGATTATGGCAAGCTTCTTGATTCTTTAGGAAACTTTAGTTCCTTTGCATATGGATCTCCAGACGAACATTACATTTTGAAAGATAAGCAAAGAAAGTAGTACAACAGGATCAGTGCTACATCCGTGTTTAGTACCGAAGAGCAATAGCAATAGCAATAGCAGTTAGACTTATATACTGCGTCATAGGGCTTTCAGCCCTCTCTAAGCGGTTTACAGAGTCAGCATATCGCCCCCACAGTCTGGGCCCTCATTTCACCCACCTCGGAAGGATGGAAGGCTGAGTCAACCTTGAGCCGGTGAGATTTGAACTGCTGAACTGCAGATAACAGTCAGCTGAAGTGGCCTGCAGTACTGCACCCTAACCACCGCGCCAGCTCGGCTCAAGGTTTTCCTTACTGTGGCAGAAACATACAAAAGGCTACATCGATTCTGATATAATTTTGAAAAATTAGACTCCCCAGGACAGTCCAGAAAGGGGAAAAAGCAAAAAATTCTTCCTCTGTGATCCTTTCCTATCTCCTTTGAATCATTGTCCAGCCTCCTCTCCAAAATATTAAGTCTCTCAGAAACAAAATGTTGTTGAAAGCAGGTATGTATACAACAAATCAAGGAAAACTGAAATATTTTATAACTCCGAAAACCTACAAATTTGGAGAAAAGAAGTGTTCCTCATTGAATATTTATGCCTGGATATCTTAGAGCAGTGTTTCTCAACCTTGGCAACTTGAAGATGTCCAGACTTCAACTCCCAGAATTCCCCAGCCAGCATTCGCTGGCTGGGGAATTCTGGGAGTTGAAGTCTGGACATCTTCAAGTTGTCAAGGTTGAGAAACACTGTCTTAGAGGCTCTTTTCTCTGATATCATGCGATTTTCCCAGGGGTCGGTTAGATTCCCTTCTGAGTACAGGACCCAGGTATGAGAGCAAGCAATAGAAGGCCTATAGCATTGAAGGAGGAAACATGGGATTATGTGAAATGGCAGTAACCATGTTGAACATGCATTAATTTGCTCAGTTCTTTGTGCCTAGCAGCTGATCCTGAAGGTTTTCGCCTTGCTAAATGTGACTTGAAATGAAAATCTATCCATAACTATCTGAAAATAGAGTGAAGAAAAGAGGTTGCATACTGTTGCGTCTTTTTCTAGTTCATTAACCCAGATGAAGCTTTGTGAACTTGAAAGGAAAGCTGATTTTTATTAGTGTCCCAGTCTGTCAATGGGTCCGTGCATCTATCCAGATCTGCTCCAAAGGACTGGGATTTATTTTGGAAAGCATAGGAGGTTCCAAGAAAGGAAGACATTGTCCCAAAGCCATTCTTCCCTTTTTGTGCTTGAAAACGGTTCCACCGCAAAACCGCGGTAGACAAAAGCGCGGTCGACGAAAGCGCGTATGTGACGTCATCACAGCGCGACGAAAAAGATCGAAAAATGTAAAAATAAAGCGAAAACCTTACCCTAACCCCCCCAAACCTAACCCTAAACCTAACCCTAAACCTAACCCTAAACCTAACCCTAAACCTAACCCTTAACCTAACAAAAAACCTAACGCCAACCCTTAACCTAACGCTAAACGTAACGCTAACGGTCTAAACCTAACCCTAACCCTTAACCTAACCCTAACCCTAAACCTAACCCTTACCTTTATGTGAATCGGCTTGCTGTAATTTAATTTTTATTTCAATTTTTCGATCTTTTTCGTCGCGCTGTGATGACGTCACATACGCGCTTTCGTCGACCGCGCTTTTGTGGAACGCGGTTTTGATGGGTCACGCTTGAAAACTGCTGCTAGATCTGAAAGCCTCACGTTGATCAGAATCCCCTGATCTGTATTAAACTTCAGACCTTACCTATAACTCTGAATCATTCTCATTCTATTCTGTGCTGTGACTTTTTTAAATTACACTTTTAATTCATTGTGTCCTAAGCAATGGATCTGCTCTGTTCCTTATCCCCAAACAATCCATCATTGAGAATGAAAGGTTTATTTTAGGCCATAACTGATAAGCCATTAGGGAAGCAATGCCTTTTAAAGGTACATTCTCTTAAAATCAGATCAGTCCTGGAATAGTGACAGTAAAGTATTGATTTAAAACAAAAAGCAAAAAAGAAGACCATTGCCTACGTCTTTAAACTGAAATGAACTGATTTCCTTAGAGTGATAAGGGTGCTCTCAATCAGAAAGGCTAAAGCCCCAAATACTGGATAGATAGATGAGTTACAGACGTGGTTAAAGTTAGTGGTAATTAAACCAAATAGGCTTATAGGCCTGAGCTTCAGCCTATATTCAGTCTGCTTAAAACACAAGGCCTCAGAGATTATTACCAGGGTTTCCCTGAGCAATGTGTGCTCCTGATGCTCTTTCATGCAGAGCTGTGGGTGGGCAGAGACCAGTTCTCTACATGGGGCAGCCCTTGAAGAGCATTCGGAGACTTCAGCTCGTCCAGAACGCAGCCGCGCGAGCGATTGTGGGTGCACCTCGGTACACCCACGTTACACCTATCCTCCGCGAGCTGCACTGGTTACCGATTGGTCGCCGGATATGCTTCAAGGTGCTAGTCGTAACTTATAAAGCCCTTCATGGTATTGGATCTGGGTACTTGAGAGACCGCCTGCTGCCAATTACCTCCCACAGACCCATTAGATCTCACAGGGTCGGCCTCCTCCGGGTGCCATCTACCAGCCAATGCCACCTGGCTATTACCCGGGGGAGGGCCTTCTCTGTGGCAGCTCCAGCCCTTTGGAACGAACTCCCCGCAGAGATTCGGACCCTCACCTCTCTCCAGGCCTTCCGAAAAGCCGTTAAAACCTGGCTGTGTCGGCAGGCCTGGGGTTGATGAGTTCCCTTCCCCTCTCGATTTGTGTGTCTGTTGGTTATTTTTAAATGTTTGTATTTGTAGTTTTTGTGTTCCCCCCTTGGGTTTGTGCGCCGCCCTGAGTCCCGCTGGGAATAGGGCGGCATATAAATAAAACGAAACCTAAACCTAAACCAGTTGCAAGATTTTAATAATAAAGAGAAAATGAAACCAGCATTTCCCCTCTTGGGCTACTCATATTTTGTTCTGCCATTCTGAATGGTGGTTCTAGTTCCAGAATCAGCCATTACAGATTTATTTGCATTTGCATTTGTATCTGAATAGCCAACTGCTTCATAATATGCTCTGTTGAGTAATTTTCATCCACTTGTGTCCAGTTGCCTGAGGAGATGTTTTGACAAATCAGAGCAACTTCACACTTGATACTGTCCCCTTAGAGATGTACAAAGTGGCAAAAATATGCGCTGCCTAAAGGAAGCCCCGGGATATGAATTATGTGCATGAAATATGAAATTGAGATTGGTTTTAATTGCTAAATTACCAGAAGAGCCATTTTATAATCCTTTTTTTAAGCCTCAATTTGTAACCTGGTTATTCAATTCCCCCCTAATCTCTTTATTTTCATTCTTCTCTTGTTCTCCTTCTCCTCATCCCAGTTCTTATAAGAGACTTGATCTCTCAGCTTTTATGTTATCTTTATATCACTTTTATATCCCACTACAGTCAAATAATTCTCAGCAGTTAGCATTGTAGGCATACAAAATAAAGAAATTCAAAACAAGCAAAAAATAAAAAAGGTATCCCAATCTGCTTAAATTACCTTCCGTTATTCCGTTAAAGTTATTTTTCAACAACTTTCTGACTTCAGAAAGATCAGGGGCCATTCTGATGGGGCTGCCCTTGAAGAGCATCCGGCGACTTCAGCTAGTACAGAATGCGGCCGCGCGAGTGATTGTGGGTGCACCTCGGTTCGCCCACATAACACCTATCCTCCGCGAGCTGCGCTGGCTACCTGTTGATCTCCGGGTGCGCTTCAAGGTGCTACTTACCACCCACAAAGCCCTCCATGGTAGTGGATCTGGGTACTTGAGAGACCGCCTCCTGCCGATTACCTCCTCGCGACCTATTAGATCACACAGATTAGGCCTCCTCCGAGTCCCATCCACCAGTCAGTGTCGACTGGCAACTACGCGGAGGAGAGCCTTTTCAGTAGCAGCTCCGACCCTTTGGAACGATCTCCCCGTGGAGATTCGTACCCTCACCACCCTCCAGACCTTCCGCACAGCCCTCAAGATCTGGCTATCCCGTCAGGCCTGGGGTTAAAGATTATAATCTGTCCCCTCCCGAATGATGAATGTTGCTTCTATTTTTAATTACGTACTGTTTTTATATGTCATTGTGTGTACTCCCTTCCCTATACGTTGTAAGCCGCCCTGAGTCCCCTCAGGGAAAAGGGCGGCCTATAAATAAATTTATCTATCTATCTATCTATCTATCTATCTATCTATCTATCTATCTATCTATCTATCTATCTATCTATCTATCTATCTATCTTCACCGTGATGCTGAACTAGTGAACTGGTGATGGGCATTTCAGCTAAGAAGTAGTGCTTTCTGCTCCTGTCCCTTTTATCTCTTGAAATTGGCACCGAGGCATCTTCCCTACGGTCCGGAGCGGGGGATAAAGATGAGTATTAGCTGCATGTTGTAGGTATTGTGGTGTAAACTCTCAGATGATCTCACCCAGCAGCTTCATTTTAAAGAGCAAGGAAGAGAGGATCAATCTCTGCAGCACCCCCCACCCTCCCAAATCAGGGATCATTGGGCAAATCTCTTCCTCAGAAGATTGAATTTGACTGCAAAGGATGGAATGGAAGCTTTGCCAAAGAATGTCCCTAGATTCCAACTCCAGAAGATGGTCTATATAAGATCACATAGTTGAGTGTATCAGGAATAGAATAGAATAGAACAGTGTTTCTCAACCTTGGTGACTTTAAGTCCTGTGGACTTCAACTCCCAGAATCCCCCAGCCAGCACAGCTGGCTGGGGGATTCTGGGAGTTGAAGTCCACAGGACTTAAAGTTGCCAAGGTTGAGAAACACTGGAATAGAATGAACTTATACTATTTCAGGTAAGTCTAGCCTCTTCTTAAAAACCTCCAGTGATGGAACACCCGCTATTTCTGAATTCCACTGGTTTATTTGTCCTCACTGTTAGGACGTTTCTCAATTCCAAGTTCCTTCTCTCTTTGATTAGTTTCCAACCATTGTTTCTTGTCCTGACCTCTGGTGCTTTGTGGAATAATTTGACCCACTCTTCTTTTTGGCAGCCCGTCAAATACTGGAATACTGCTATCATGTTGTCCCGAATTCTTTTTTTCTTTAGACTAGCCAAACACAAATCCTGCAGCCGTTCTTCAAATGTTTTAATCTCCAGGTCTTTAATAAACTTAGTAGCTCTTCTCTGAACTTTTCCCAAAGCCTCAACATCTTTTTTTTTGTAGTATGGTGACCAAAATCGGTTGCAGTATTCCAGGTGCATTCCAAGAGCCACTGAGAGATGTAAAAAGGCTGTTCATCCAACCTGTGATAAAGGTTTTAAGAAAAACAACTTGTGCTGTCTGTCTTAATTCTCAATCTGGGCCTAAACACGGATGGGAAAGGATCCAGATATTTCACTTTATGTAGGATGCTCTCCTTGATCTGCCATGGATTTTCTCCAAAGGGAAGGTTGGCAGATACTTACCCAGACCCATAGATGCAGGCAGGATCTTTTTGGAAGGAGTGTGGAGAGTAAGGAAGATGACTGTGACAGAAATAATTATTACTTAGGCAAAAGGGACTGAAATATATATTTTTTTTAAATCTGGAAGGATGAGATAACATTCAGTACTGGCTTGGGCACTGCTCTGATTCACTGGGTGTAAGAAGAGGGAGGAGGTGTTGAACAATCAGACGTGCGGGACTCTGTTATTGTAGCCATCCCAATAAAATTATATCAGCTTTCCTGGGGAGTTAATTTCCTAGTGTGGATTGACAAGAGACAAGCTACTGCCTCTTTAAGAGCTGCTGGCAATGGACCTCCCAAGGCTGGCGTTGACAGTCTCTTGGATTTCAATAGTCACACTTCCTCTGCTCCATGAAGGAGCCAGGATGGACAAGGAAACATTCTACAAGTCACAGAAGATAACTTAGACAATATCCTATCTGTGCCCTCACAGGCCAGTGTGGGCCCTAGATAATATATCAAAATGATGCCTCGATCATGATTGAAGATTCTGCTCAAAATTCTGGCATATCTGAACAACTGGTTCCACCACAAATGCGTGAACGACAAAAGCGCACCTGACTAAACCGCGGCGACGAATGAGCGACGAATGAGCCCGGAAGCGTGCCGAGAACAGCGCGCCGACAGAAGCGCGCTGTAACCTAACCCTAACCCTAAACCTAACCCTAACCCTAACCCTAACCCTAACCCTAACCCTAAACCTAACCGTAAACCTTACCTTAACTTAAATCGCGCTTCTGTCGGCGCGCTGTTGTCGATGCGCTTTTGACATCGCGGTTTTAGCGCCACGGTTTTGTCGGCCCGCTTATGACATTCACGCTTTTGTCGGGTCACGGAACAACTGGTATCAGCAAAATGCAGGGCGCACATTGGTCATAATAGTAAGGCAGAAGGGAATTACCTGCCCTAAACAAGGACAACAGCCCATCAAGGATGTAAAGGAGAAGACGTAATAATGCTTCCCTTTCTATCATCACTGAATAAGCCCTGATGACGATGCATGCCTGTACTCAGTCAAGGTCATTTTTTTCTTTTTCTCCGCTTATATTTCTTTGTTTCTCAGAGGTTAGCAATAGCAATAGCAGTTAGACTTACATACTGCTTTATAGGGCTTTCAGCCCTCTCTAAGTGGTTTACAGAGTCAGCATATTGCCCCCAACAACAATCCGGGTCCTCATTTTATCCACCTCGGAAGGATGGAAGGCTGAGTCAACCCTGAGCCGGTGAGATTTGAACAGCCGAACTGCAGAACTGCAGTCAGCTGAAGTAGCCTGCAGTGCTGCATTTAACCACTGCGCCACCTCGGCCACCTCGGCCACCTCGAACTCAAGAGGTTCTTAGTAAATCAAGGCACTAACTAGAATTGGTTGCTTGAAAAGAATCTCTTCCAATGCTTGGCTCAGTTGCCTTTCCCAGTGGCTCACCAAAGCTTTGAGAAGGTGGCCTCGCCTGATTCTTGGGAAATTTTTAAGCCCCCTCTGGAAAAAATTCGCATCTAAATAGGTCTATGCACGCCATAGAAAGTCCCAGATAGCAAGTTGGCATGATTAGGACATACCGTAATCTGACCATAGCAAAACGGTGTTGAAAAACCTCTCCATATCCAGATCATGTAATATATTGGAGGCAAATATAGGGTCTAACATATATCCACTTACGGTACATGTATTGTGCGAGAGATTACCTGAGATAGGCCTATAGTTGTAATGGAAACCATTAGCTTTCAAGGCATGGTAGTTGAACTCTTCCAGCACTGAAAGCTGGAGGAGCTCAACTACCAGCTTGGAGACTAGATCCAGAAATTCAGAGATCTTGCTGAGCATTTAGTACACCAGCAGAACTCCTCACTTGTCTGCACAGCTCAATGTCACACATGGTCACTCACACCCTGATCACATGGAGTCACAGCATCAAGGTGATGAAGAACCCAAAATGTATGGCAAATTTCAGACACATTACCACCTGGTTTCACTCAGGTTCTACATGCTAGAACTTATCATTCATGACAGTTCCCACTGAATAATTCCATAATGCATGCCATGTCTTTGAAGGCTTTTCTGAGAAAATTCACAATTTGCAAATACACTTCTTTCAGCAAAGCAAGAAAGAGCCGAGGTGGCGCAGTGGGTAGAGTGCAGTACTGCAGGCCACTTCAGCTGACTGTTATCTGCAGTTCGGCGGTTCAAATCTCACCGGCTCAAGATTGACTCAGCCTTCCATCCTTCCGAGGTGGGTGAAATGAGGACCCAGACTGTGGGGGCGATATGCTGACTCTGTAAACCACTTAGAGAGGGCTGAAAGCCTTATGAAGCGGTATATAAGTCAAACTGCTATTGCTATTGCTATATTGACAAAAGGCTATTATTTCTTGCTTCCAAAACTGCACTTACTGTTTTAATGAAGAGTTTTCTATATGAGTGACTGAATAAAAGTCATTATCCAGGTGATGGGTGTCAATACCCAATCAATGAGTACGTAAAAGATAAAACATAACATATAAGAGCCGAGGTGGCGCAGTGGGTGGAGTGCAGTACTGCAGGCCACTTCAGCTGACTGCTATCTGCAGTTCAGCGGTTCAAATCTCACCGGCTCAGGGTTGACTCAGCCTTCCATCCTTCCGAGGTGGGTAAAATGAGGACCCAGATTTTGGGGGCGATATGCTGACTCTGTAAACCGCTTAGAGAGGGCTGAAAGTCTAACTGCTATTGCTATTGCTATATTTACTGATATAAGTAATTTCCACAGGACTACCATATCTAGTGGGTTCTTCTTGGGAAGAATGCTGAGCCAGGAGGTTCTTGATCTAGTCCAGCAAGCAGCTATGCCTTTTGCAAGCAGTCCATATGCAGGATCATGTAACACAGGCTGGATAAGATTAGCTTTAGAGACACTGAATATTCTGCTTCATAAACTTCAAATGAACCTGTAAATGAAGAGATCCTGCTTCGTGGCCCCCCTTTTTTAAGGGCATACTACCGTATTTAAAATTGAAGTTAGCCAATCTGTTTCTACAAAAAGGCACACTTTTTTTTGCCAGATTTCAACCTGTTCTATGGTTCAAGTCTTCCGCTTTCACTCAAGAGTTCTTCAGCCAAAGCAAAAGAAGTTCAGCTTAAGATTCAATCAATCAATCAATCAATCAATCAATCAATCAATTAATCAATCAATCTGCTGCATCAGGGACTGGATCCCTATAGTGCTTATAGGACTTAATGATAAGCTGTCTTTTCTCTAGAGCAGTGGTTCCCAAACTTGGCAACTTTAAGACTTGTGGATTTCAACTCCCAGAATTCTCCAGCCAGCCAGCTGGAGAATTCTGGGAGTTGAAGTCCACAAGTCTTAAAGTTGCCAAGTTTGGGAACCACTGCTCTAGAGCAGTGCTTTTCCTTGCAAGTAGAATTTGAGAATGTTTAATGTGCTGTCTGGACCAATATTGAACCACAATCCAGAAATTTATGGTTCTTTGAGTTCTGGGGATGATTCTGCAGAATCTGGAAAAGCACATTTGTCTCCTGAATTGTGCTATTAGAAGGCTGTTGGCATTTTCCAACATCCTCTGAGTCATTCACAAGATGGATCTTTGAGATTCCTCTGGGATTGGAGTGATTTAATGAGGAAGGTGGTAGGATACAATAGATAATATAAACTAAAATGAAAACATTATCTATAGCAAGTTGGGCAGATGGCAATATATGTTTTAATAACTGCCCAACAGATTATAATTAGTTAAATAAATAAAACTTTAGGATTAAGAGATATTGGTTATTCATTCTTGATTATATTAGAATTAGAATGTGAAATTTTTTTTACTGCTCTAACTTGAAATACATACCATGTTTAATTGACAAAGATGAGTCATTTTAACTGTATCTATTTTTTCAGATTGTTTTTCAATAAGCAATATGTTTTGGACAGAAATTATGTATCTATTCAGAATTAAGCTTTGTTCATTTAGATGAAGCTTAATCTGAAAGAAATACACACTGGATTTCTAATGTGATTTTTTCAATGTTAGTGACATACCAAAGTTTATTTAGAAATTTCCCATTGGAATATGTCTAAGCTTCAACAGAATTTATTTCATTTAGTTGATTTAAATTTTAAAGGGGAAAAATGGAAGATACAGAAAACTGCTGTCCTAATGCAGACAAAATTGTGTCACCTACATAATAAATAATGCTTCTTAGTATTCTAACCTCAACAAAGTTAATTACAATATTTTTATCTATCTAGTATTATAGCCATTCTTGTTGCTCAGTTTCACTTCTTTTTATTCATTTAATATTTTACTAATATTTTATTAAACAATGGCAATAGCAATAGCAATAGCAATAAGACTTATATACTGCTTCATCGGGCTTTCAGCCCTCTCTAAGCGGTTTACAGAGTCAGCATATCGCCCCCAACAATCCGGGTCCTCATTTTACCCACCTCGGAAGGATGGAAGGCTGAGTCAACCCTGAGCCGGTGAGATTAGAACCGCTGAACTGCAGATCGCAGTCAGCTGAAGTGGCCTGCAGTACTGCACCCTAACCACTGCGCCACCTCGGCTCATGCAAAAGAACCAAGTTGCATATGATACTTTTATAAATTTCAGCAGGCCTGAACATGAAATGTTCTGTTCCAGTCCAGTTCCAGTTCAAAGCCTCTTGGTGGCCAACCTTACTTCTACCCTATTTCTGATATCAACTTTTAAAGAGAGTATTAATAAGCAGATTACTAGAAAATACCCGAGTGAATCATGAAGCTCTTTGTTATATTAGAAGCTACAGTTTGGTGACAACATTTGGATATTCTGAAAGTTGCGCTAAAGGTTTTGAAAAGTGCCTGGAGTAACTACACCCTTAATTAATCCCCCATTCAGACACAATTGTCATAGCACACAATTCCTAACATGATACGCCGGAAGGAGAATACAGAAGTCTGCCAAAAGATGTTAACCTAGAAAGGCAGGTAGATAGGCTGATACATTTAAGAAGTTTTTCATTTCCACCTGGTGCTGGAGAGCAAAAGAAATCTCATGGGCCTCAGCGCTTCAAAAGGTTGGCAGGCAAAGAGAAGCTAAAAGCAGCCAAAAGATAATGTGTTGCTAGTATTTTTGTAAGCTGAAGGACAGATAAGGGAAATTTGGGTAACCAGCGTGAATAAATACAGAATAACTGGAAACAAAAGGACACTCAGAAGACTCTAGGGGTGACCTAGTGGAATGACATTAGTCACACAACAGTCAACTGCCACTCTCCAGATGTGCTTAAGTAGGGTGTCTTCATCCCATATGGGATAAAAAAAGGGGCTGAACTCCAGCATACCTGGAGGGCAACAGGTTGGGGAAGGCTGAGTGTGTAAGTCAAAAGCCCAAATGACTAGGAGGCAATCTGTGTCCTTTGGCGGTTGGGTGGAGAAATTCTGCCATATTGAACATAAAGTATTTTCAGTGGAGAGCAAAACGTGTCTTTTCATTTGTTCTTATTAGTCTGTATTTCCTACTCAGGCAGATTTAAAGTTAATATGAGCATTGGAGCAGATGGCCCTGCTTTTGAAATAGTAAACGTGGAACAACCGATGGGCGTTATATATATATATTTTGTGTACCAATCTGTTGTTCCTTAGTATCTGCCTTTTTAGGGTGACTAGAGATTAATGTAAGAGAACGTAAGTGTAAAATGCTGCAGGCATTTTAGATTTTGAGTTCTCTTACCATGGCCTAGTTCCAAAACTTCTGGACGTGTGGGGAAAAGGAGTAGGGAAGATGCTGAAGTCAACGGCTGGGGAGTTAACTTTGCATTATTGTTGAGGTTCAAATTTGGCTTGCCAACCAAATGTATCTCTAGCAGATATAGCAATAGCAATAGCAGTAGACTTATATACCGCTTCATAGGCCTTTCAGGCCTCTCTAAGCGGTTTACAGAGAGTCAGCATATTGCCCCCAACAATCTGGGTCCTCATTTTACCCACCTCGGAAGGATGGAAGGCTGAGTCAACCCTGAGCCGGTGAGATTTGAACCGCTGACCTGCTGATCTAGCAGTAGCCTGCAGTGCTGCATTTAACCACTGCGCCACCTTGGCACTTCAAGATAAAGTGAAACTATTACTTGAGAAAATATTAGAACTGGCCCGACTGGTTTAATTTTTTGCTCCCCCCCCCCTTAATTTTTTAAATAGCAATCTTTCATTATTTTAAAGAGCGTTTTAGAAGCACAGTTGTGAGCTGAGCTTAATTCCCTCAGGTTTTGATTTCTGAAGTGTGACTCAGCACATTTCCCTTTGTTGGGAAAGTGATGGAAAAGGACTCAAGATAATACTCTTTGAAATGCCAGTAGAATTTCACGGTGAATAATATTTTTCTTTTGTTAAAGTTTAATGCTGCCTATCAAATGCAGTTATGGATGATCTCTCGGCTTCTGCGGGATCAAAGAAGGAGGCGAATCTACTAAGAAGTTGGGAATGATGAGGTTGAGTTCGGCTTCCTTTCTTCCCATTCTAGTTTTCTTCCCATTCTGGTTTGTTGGAAGTATGTTTGGAACTAGCCTGTTCATTATTTTTATGAGAGGCTTAACATCTTGGTGGGCTCTCTGCAAAGCAGGACTCTCTCCAGGCTATGTGAACTGGGATGCATCCTATCTTGCAATACAGGGGAGAGTTAAAGTTAAAGTTTAATGAATTTATATGCCGCCCAATCCCGAAGGACTCCGGGCGGCTTACATAAAAACAATTTTAAAAGAATACTAAAAAAAATTAAAATAGAAAGACAAAGCAAGTTAAAAAGACATAACATGCACTCAACCTTAGTGGGGCTGGACCTCATTCAAGAGGTCAACAGCCCCAGGCCTGCCGGAATAGCCAGGTCTTAGTAGACTTTCGGAAGGCCGAGAGAGTGGGGAGGGTCCGAATCTCCATGGGACGACTAAAGCGCGCCCGATTAAAGCGCGTCGCTGACGTCAACAACAGGGCGACAACAGCGAGCGCGGAGAAAGAAGGGCGCTTTAAATAGCGCTTTGAAAGCAAGCCGATTCAAGTTAAGGTAAGGGTTAGGTTTAGGGTTAGGTTTAGGGTTAGGTTTAGGGTTAGGTTAAGGGTTAGGGTTAGGGTTAGGTTAAGGGTTAGGGTTAGGTTTAGCGTTAGGTTAAGGGTTAGGTTTAGGGTTAGGTTTAGGGTTAGGTTAAGGGTTAGGTTTAGGGTTAGGTTTAGGATTAGGTTTAGGGGGGTTAGGTTTAGGTTTAGGGATTAATTTTAGGCTTAGCGTTTACAGCGTGCTTTTTTCTCGCGCTGTGATGACGTCAGCTACGCAGTTTCGTCGAGCGCCCTTTAGTCGAACGCGGTTTTGTGGTGGAACCCGAATCTCTGGGGGTAGATCGTTCCATAGGGCCGGGGCAGCTACAGAGAAGGCCCTCCCCCGAGGAGCCACCAGACGACATTGTGTAGTCGACGGCACCCGGAGAAGGCTCATCCTGTGTGATCTTATTGGACGCTGGGAGGTATGTGGCAGGAGGCGGTCTCGTAGATATCCAGGTCCTAGGCCATGTAGGGCTTTAAAGGTGATAAACCAGAGAGATCAACAACTTGACAAGGAAGTTTCTTGATGGTGAAAATTACTGGTTGGTGTTAACTCCATGATAGGATATCAGCTGCTTTCTGTCTTTCAGTTCATTGGGATATATGGACATAGTGTGGCATGAAGGTGATTCACAGTTTAATTGAGATCTAAACAAGGAAGAATCTGTCTCTTGAACGTTTAGGAAAAGACTTTTGGATGTATCTGTTATATCGACTTAAGTTATGAATGTAGAAAAGCAATTGTTGCGAGTATCATGGTCATTTCAAGCTAAACCAGTTAAAAGTTAATCATCTTTTGATGATTTTGATCTGGCATATTGCTCTATATCTCATTGTTTTGGTTAAAATTAATCTAGTGAAGGATTTCAGTGCATTTATTCTCTTTCTGTAGTCTTTAAACCATAAACTAGCTGATTGATTGGTCACATTTTCAGACTGAAGCAGTTTTCAAGGAAGAGGGAATTTGTTTATATTTTCAGTAAGATCCCTTTCTCTTTTCATTTATCTCCCTTCAGGCGGGATTTATGTCCTCACGTTTAGCAAAGAAAATATGATCATCAATATGTGTTGTGGTATGTTTATTATTTGCTAAGAATTGTCCAGAACTAGTAGCAGTTTGATGAGATTTTTATTGGCTCCCCATTCTTGTATCTCATTATTATGCCACCCTATCTCTCTCTCCCCTCACTACCTACTTACCTCTCTTTCAAGATAGCAAACATACTTAATACTCCTGTTTCTTATTTTCCGTATAACAACCGTGGAAGATAGGGTGGACTGAGGGTGGCTGGCCCAAGGTCACCAGCTGGCTTTTATGGCTAAAGGGGGGTGGGGTTGAATTTAAACCCCACCCCCTTCATCTAAAATCTAAACATTTTAAATGAAAAGAGGCCCTAGGCTATTCCACTTATGAGGCCCTTTCACCTCCCATTTTTAAGTTTGTAAATTACACGAGAGACAATAAAATACATCATTACTGTGATATATATCAATATATATCAATATATATAGCTGGCCTCCCGATGGAGGGCGGCTCTGCTCTGCGGCAAAGGCAGCGAGGCCAGCCGCCTCCCCTGCTGCGCTCAGCTGCCCGGCTCGGCCCCCTCGCCCTCACCTGCCTGGCCGCTGGTGGGCTCCACGTCGATGGGGCGGCTACTGGGAGCGGCCGCGCCTCTCACCCGACCGCCGGTGCCGGGAACGTGGGCGGGCTCCCCAACTGCTGCGGCGCTGGAACGATCTTAACCAATACATTTTTATGTTTGTTTATTAGTCATATGCGTAGAATTTCTCCTTATTTTCGGTTCAGTGTTTTAGTGTTCACTGTTTTTAGAATAGTGTGATTTTAATTTTGCTAACAATTTGAATGTAGGCCCCTCTTGATCTTGAGGCCCTAGGCTAGCCTATAGGAAAATCCGGCACTGATCCTGGTTTCTGGGCCAGCTATTTACCACTATATCAAACTGGCTCTGAATTGTTTGCTCCTTAACTGTTTCTCAGGCAGAGTTAATAATTCAGATAACTAAGTCAGTGTTTCTCAACCTTGGCCACTTGAAGATGTCTGGACTTCAACTCCCAGAATTCCCCAGCCAGCATTTGCTGGCTGGGGAATTCTGGGAGTTGAAGTCCAGACATCTTCAAGTAGCCAAGGTTGAAAAACACTGAACTAAGTGAAGCCTATGAAAGTTCTAATTCCAGATAATATTCCTGCAGACCTCTTAGAAGACCAAACTATTCAACTTCAAAGTTGACTTGCAAAGTATGATAATTAGTGTGGCTGGAAGCGAAGAATTTATTGATGTCTTAAATTGTAAGACTGTAGTTCTCATTTAAAAAAAGCTTAAAAAAAACAATGTTAGGAGATTACATATTCCAGGACAACATGAATTTTTGGATAAATTTTATTCTGCATATATATGGAGTAAGGGAAGACTAACGTACATGTACAAGACAGCAAAAAATGTAAAAACAAAATTCTTTGCACTACAACATTTTTGGTATAGTTTCTATCATAGGTGTGTATGATTCAATTTTACCTAGGAGCTACAACAAAAATTTAGATCAGATTACTTACAGTAAATTTGTGTACTGTCCATTATTATAAATGAATTGACCCCTTACTTAAGCTCTATTAACTCTATTATTAATAATACTCTAGCAGAGATTTGCAAGACATTGTTTTATATTTTGTTTAAATCAGCTATATCAAGAGCCGAGGTGGCGCAGTGGTTAAATGCAGCACTGCAGGCTACTTCAGCTGACTGCAGTGCTGCAGTTCAGCGGTTCAAATCTCACCGGCTCAGGGTTGACTCAGCCTTCCATCCTTCTGAGGTGGGTGAAATGAGGACCTGGATTGTTGTTGGGGGCGATATGCTGACTCTGTAAACCGCTTAGAGAGGGCTGAAAGCCCTATGAAGCGGTATATAAGTCTAACTGCTATTGCTATTGCTATTGAATTCTTCAATGAATTCAGACTGGAGTAAGTGAAACTCACTGTATTTCAGGGCAGCATGGGAAATCTTTTCTATTATTTTAGAGACTTGTATGTTTCTGCATCCTTTTTTCATCTGATTAACCACACAATCTCTTGGAATCGAAAACTTAGTTTCAAACTGAATGATGCAAAGAAAAGCTTCCTTTGCAACCTGTCTCCCCCTCCCTTCCTTTAAGCTGTGAAAGGTATTTGGCAAAGGGCGTTGGGCGGGGAAGAGACTTCAGAAGATCCTCTTGTTGGAGTTCACACATATTTTCCCTTCCCCCAGAGGCGCATTTCATGTTCTAGGCAGAAGGCTAGTCTTACTTTAACCACTGCTAAGGAAGCTGTTTGGATTCCTACTCTTCAACCAGCCCTGTTTTCACAGCAAGGAGAGGATGTGGGTGTAGGTGTGGTTGGCTACCCAAGAACATAGAGAAAAAAATACTGCGATGAAAGGGTATTCATTAATAGTAGCCCTACCCATATCATCCTCTACCAACCAGTGCATCTTCTCATAGGAAAATTTGTTTATTAACAGTGGGAGCTTCCATTAGAATCTGGCCTCCCTTTCTCTGAAACATACATAATATGTATATATATTATTATATGTATATCATTATATATAGTTAGTTAGCAGTTAGCAGTTAGACTTATATACCGCTTCATAGGGCTTTCAGCCCTCTCTAAGCGGTTTACAGAGTCAGCATATCGCCCCCACAGTCTGGGTCCTCATTTCACCCACCTCGGAAGGATGGAAGGCTGAGTCAACCTTGAGACAGTGAGATTTGAACCGCTGAACTGCAGATAGCAGTCAGCTGAAGTGGCCTGCAGTACTGCACCCTAACCACCGCGCCACCTCGGCTCTTAAATTATATATCATATAATCTAAATCACAGGACACTCATTAGAAATAAAATGCTATCTAACCAGTGTTGGACCAAGCGCTGGGCCTGCAAAATTAGGGGATACGTTTAGAAACTTCATTTGTCTACGTTGCATTGCATTGTTAGTTCACTTTCCCTAGTCAAGATAGATGCAATTTAAGTTTTGTGCACCCTTTCCTTTGTTGTCTAGTTTATCTAATGCAAGCTGACAACTTCCTGAACCTGGGCTTCTTTTCATTAATGTCAGTGATTTTAGTGGGAGGAAAAACCAGATTTTTGCAGATAATTGTTTAGATTTACTAATCTCCTCAAGTCTGCTACAGTTCCCAACCTAGCCCTTACATAATTCAGAAGCAATGCCCAAGGAATGTGGGTGGAGAGGAATAAGACGCGAAGTGTTTTTTTTTAATTTTTGGCAAACATGGCTACAAAGAAGCCATCAAATCTTGTCTTATTTTCAACATTATCTTCATTAGATACTTTTTTTGGAGGTTATTGGAAATGACTCTAGAGGGGGGAGGAGAACCACCCCACCACTTCCTCAAGGTCCCCAAACTCTTGAGCCTACCAAGGACCAAGTAATCAATGATACCAAAGGCCCCTGAGAGGTCAGGGAGGGCAAAGATGGATTCACCATACCAGTGGTGAGATTCAATTTTTTTTACTACCGGTTCTGTGGGCGTGGCTTTGTGGGCATGGCAGGGGAAGGATACTGCAAAATCCTCCTTCCCTCCCCAGTCCTGGGGGAAGGATACTGCAAAATCCTCTTTCCCTCCCCACCACACTAACCTGATTTCCTGTTCAGGAAAAAAGATCAGCTGGGAGGCTGGGAGGCAGCAGGGTGGGGCCAGCCTATTTGCCAGTTCTCCAAACTACTCAAAATTTCCACTACCAGTTCTCCAGAACTTGTCAGAACTGGCTGAGTACCACTTCTGCCCCATACCTCAGTCCTGCCTTAGGTCATTCATGAGTATGATCAATGCCATCATTGTACACTGTCAAGGCCTGAAACCTATTTGGAAAAGATCCACATAATCCATTTCCTGTAGCACCCTCTTAAGCTGGAGCCCAACCATCTTCTCAAAAGCCTTCTTCAAAAAGGAAAATTTGGATACTCGCCAGTGGTGGGTTTCAAAAATTTTTGGAAGCTCTTCTGTAGGTGTGGCCTGCTTTCCGGGTCCACTGGTGGAACCTCTTCTAACTGGTTCGGTAGATTTGACGAACCGGTTCTACCGAATTGGTGCGAACTGGTAGGAACCCACCTCTGATACTCACCAGAAATTGTCCTGTGCTGTTAAATTCAGTGATTCAAAACTACCTCCTTGCTCACCTCTCCTTGGACATATTAATACATTACTTCCTGGGCAGCCTTAACAAACCAGGAGGGACTTAGTTCTAATAAACGGATGGCCAAGTTTATAGTTCTGATGATCCTGTCTACTTTTTCAGACCAACAAACACCAACTATTGGTCTTCGGATATGCTTCAAGGCGCTAGTCGTCACTTATAAAGCCCTTCATGGTATTGGACCTGGGTACTTGAGAGACCGCCTGCTGCCAATTACCTCCAATAGACCGATCAGATCCCACAGATTAGGCCTCCTCCGAATTCCATCCACTGGCCAATGCCGACTGGCGACTACCCGGAGGAGGGCCTTCTCTGTGGCTGCTCCGAGCCTCTGGAACGAACTCCCTGTGGTGATTTGAACCCTCACCACCCTCCAGGCCTTCCGCAAAGCCCTTAAAACCTGGCTATTCCGACAGGCCTGGGGCTAAAGAGCTTCTGCCCCCCTCCTCGAATGGTATGGTTGTTGTGTGTTTTAAATTGTGTACTGTTATGTTCGTCTTTTTATCCCCTGTCTGTACCCCTTTCCCTGACTGAATTGTGAGCCGCCCTGAGTCCCCTTCGGGGAAAAGGGCGGCATATAAATGTAATAAATCCAATCCAATCCAATCCAACTCTTCCTAGATAACCACACCAGACTGTACCTCATCAAAGTCATGAGTTATTCATACACTGAGATTTATTTACTTCTGGTTAGGATTGCCATCTACTGTAACATTAGCATGTCATACTGAATTGCATTGTAACTACAGCCTTTATTGAATTTGTGGTGTCTCACTACCCAGTAAGTGGAGATGGTTGGATTATCTCTTTTGAGCTGACTGGTAGGATATAGGCTCAGATTTCTTCTTATCCTCAGAGCTGCAAGAAGTGGAAGTTGCCTTTTGCATGACAGCCCAGAGTTCAGGGAATGTCCTGGCCACTCAAACAGGAAAGCCACATCATCTGATGGTCAACGTAATCCGGGCTGCTGCTGCTCCCTTCTGCTGGATAAGAACTGAAATGAGGAGTTTGATTCTTTAGATCTGAGTTACTAATTGCTTTTCCTGCTCAGATACTGAAGCTGAATCTCACACCCACATTTCTTTTGTCAGCCTATGCAAGAGATGGTTTTAATTGGTATGTATTTCTTTATAGGTAGCATCTAAAATATGGGCATGATGCCCAGAGAATTGTAAACATAACCAATGCTTTTTATCATCCAAAATCTGGAAATAACGCTAAAGGCTTGAACAAGAAACTGTGTCAATATGATTATCTCAGCCATGGAGCACACAGAAAACCATAATTATACTTGCTGTTCTCCCTGAACCAGTTGTCTGAAAGTTATTATTAAATACAATTTGCCTTGTAAGTAGCACATTTCATATTCTGGCTCCTCCCCCCTGTGGTTGTAAAAAAAGGCATTTGATCCTTCCTTAGTAAAAGATCAGGTTGCTTATAATATTGTCGGGTTTAAAGTTGAGACAAAATACTTCTGGATTCAGCTTTAGAGCGCTCTTGGCAGCTTCTTAGAAAGCCAAATATTAAGGGAGATGAAATAAAATTATCACGACAATTTGCCTCACTGAAGTTATCAAGAGTGGGTACATCGTAAGATCACTCTGTCAGTGTAAGAACTGCATCTTTGTTTTTGGATGTATTTGAAAGGAGGTGGCGCAGTGGTTAAATGCAGCACTGCAGGCTACTTCAGCTGACTGCAGTTCAGCAGTTCGGCTGTTCAAATCTCACCGGCTCAGGGTTGACTCAGCCTTCCATCCTTCCAAGGTGGGTAAAATGAGGGCCCGGATTGTTGTTGGGGGCAATATGCTGAGTCTGTAAACCGCTTAGAGAGGGCTGAAAGCCCTATGAAGCGGTATATAAGTCGAACTGCTATTGCTATTGCTATCTCCCCATATTAACTTCCCTTTAATTCCTGAACGTTGATACTGCTATGGGGAGAAATTGAGAAATGTTCATACTTGGTTCTGGCAAGAGAGATAAAATAGATAAGGCTGCAGAAATCCAGATGGCTATCAGTATTAAATCATGATGGCTGAGAGCCAAAGAAAGGCTATGAAGATTATTAAATATTGGAAACAAATTATTTGAGGAAGGCTTAAAATCTTAGGCATGTTTAACTTGCAGAAGAGAAGTTGAGAAATGACATGATAGCTGTCTCAAATTACCAGAAGGGCTGTCACATTGTACAGAGTCTGATTTTTTTCTGATTTGCTCCAGACTGTAAGAGTAGCAAATAAGAACATGACATGTCAAGAATGTAGATACAGATTAGACATTAGGAAGAACATCTTGGCAGTAAAAGCTGTCGGAAAGAGCCAAGGTGGCGCAGTGGTTAAATGCAGCACTGCAGGCTACTGCTAGATCAGCAGTTCAGCGGTTCAAATCTCACCGGCTCAGGGTTGACTCAGCCTTCCATCCTTCCGAGGTGGGTAAAATGAGGACCCAGATTGTTGGGGGCAATATGCTGACTCTCTGTAAACCGCTTAGAGAGGCCTGAAAGGCCTATGAAGCGGTATATAAGTCTACTGCTATTGCTATTGCTATTGTTACATGGAGCAAATTCTTCTCCTTTATGGCGGTTTTCAAAAAGAGGCTGAATAGTTCACTATTGGGAATGGTGCATTGAATCCTGCAATATGCAGGGTGTTAGACTTGATGAGACATGACAGCAGTATTCCAATATCTCAGGGGTTGCCCCAAAGAAGAGGGAGTCAAGCTATTCTCCAAGGCACCTGAGGGCAGAACAAGAAGCAATGGGTGGAAACTAATCAAGGAGAGAAGCAACTTAGAACTCAGGAGGAATTTCCTGACAGTTAGAACAATTAATCAGTGGAACAGAAGTTGCCTCTACTCCAATTTTGGGGAATAAATTTAAGAATGACACTATCAGTCCCATACAAGGAAAACCAGTACAAAATGCTTTATAGATGGCATCTGGCACCATCAAGGTTGGCCAAAATTTCAACAAATACCTCACCAAATTGCTGGAAATGTGATTCGGTACATGGCACATATTATCATTTATGGTGGACCTGTGAAGGATCTGGAAAAGGATCAAAAATGGGCTGGAAGCAATAACAAGGGTTAAATTCGATTGGAAACCTGAAGTCTTTCTATTAGGAATTATGTTGGTGAAATACAAAAAGGAAATACAATATCTAATACTACATATACTTACAGCAGCAAGGATAGCTTTTGCCCAGAAGTGGAAAAACAAACTAACCCCAATGAAGATGAAATAATTAAAAAAATTATGGACTGTGCCGAAACGGATAAATTAACGAAAGAACTACAGGGAAAGGAAGAATCAGAATTCTACCAGATATGGGATAATTGGTATAGATGGATGGAGCAAAGAAATAAAAAAGCAATGAAAGAATAGAATAACACTCAAAAATAATAGTTACGAGTAAAACAAGGGGGTCATGATTGGTGAAATCAAATCAGGACGATAGCTGGCATATAGACTGTAGAATGCTAGAGAAAAAAAGGAAATGATATGAAACAAAAATGGGTTTGTGGAAATACCATCCCCAAGAAAACATAAACTGGGATTTGAAAGAGACACCTATAACAATAGAAAAAGAAAGGAAGTGAAGAAGGAAGGAAAAGAGTGGAGGAAGGAAGTAGAGAATGGAGGGACGAAGGAATGGAATTGAGTGGAGGGTAGAAGAGAGAGGAAGAGAAGGAGAGATAGTAGGAGAGGAAGAAGAAGTGTGGAGGAGAGGTAGGGGAAGAAGAAAGAGGTAAGGAGAGGTGGGTGGAAGGGAGAGGAAAAGAAGAAGAGGAGGGAGGAAGAGAAAGAAAGAGAAGGAGAGAAGGAAGGAAGGAGAAGAAAAAGGGTAGGAGTAGGGAAGAGGTAAGGGAAAGAAGAACGGGACAGAGACTAGGAAGGAAGAAAGTAGAGAAGGAAGGGAGGGAGAAAAGAAAAGAAAGAGAAAACAAGGTGGTGTCATAGCAGGTGCGAAGGATGGTAAACAAAGCGTTGCAAACTATACCTTATAACCTTTTAAATGGAATAATAATAATAATATAGGAATGGCAAAGAAAAAGAATAATTATGTGAATGTATATCTATAACTGTATGTAAGAGAACAAATGACAGTAAAATATTTAGCATAATATAGGTAAATAATATCTGGTCATAAGTAGCTAAGTTTAAATAAATAAAGAAATGTACATAATAGCAGTAATAGCAGTAGACTTATATACCGCTTCATAGGCCTTTCAGGCCTCTCTAAGCGGTTTACAGAGAGTCAGCATATTGCCCCCAACAATCTGGGTCCTCATTTTACCCACCTCGGAAGGATGGAAGGCTGAGTCAACCCTGAGCCGGTGAGATTTGAACCGCTGAACTGCTGATCTAGCAGTAGCCTGCAGTGCTGCATTTAACCACTGCGCCACCTTGGATAACGAACAAGGAGATTTATGAACGTAAGATAGAAATGTATAGTAGGGAAAATACTAACTGCAAAGAAACCGATTCGGAACTGCGGTATGATATACGATGGAACTTATTGTTCCTATGTTGTTTTTAAGTTACGTGTTTGTTTCTGTTGATGTGCTTATGTGTTTAAAATAAAAATTTACAAAAAAAAAGTTGCCTCCAGAAGTTGTGAATGCCCCAACCCTGGAAGTCTTTAAGAAGATGTTGGATAGCCATTTGTCTGGAACTGTATAAGGCTGTGATGGCGAACCTATGGCACGTGTGCCAGAGGTGGCATGCAGAGTCCTCTCTGTGGGCACCCATGCCATCGCCACCTGCTCTTCTGGTTTAAAAAAACAGCCCATTCGTGGGGCATTTTTCAGGCTGTTTTCAGGCCTGAAAAAGGCCCGAAAACAGCCTTAAAATGGCCCAGAAAAGGCCTGGAAACGGCCAAAAAAACAGGCCAGCTGGTCTTTGAGTTTCCGGTGCTCCAACCTGTGCACACAGATACACTTATGTTCAGGTTTGGGCACTTGGTTGGTTGGTTTATTCGACTTGCATGCCGCCCTATTCCCGGAGGGACTCAGGGCGGCTGACAAACCAGAAGGGAAGGGTCACAATACAAAAAGTAAAAAGACAAACAACAAACAACAATACAAACAATTTAAGAAGTCACAACACGCACAACAATTCGAGTAGGGGTGGAACTCAGGAGCCCCAGGCCTGCTGGAACAGCCAGGTCTTAACGGCTTTTCGGAAAGCCTGAAGGGTGGTGAGGGTCCGAATCTCCACGGGGAGATCTCGTTCCAGAGGGTGCCAAAAAGGTTCACCATCACCGGTATAGGGTTTCCTGCCTAGGCAGGGGGTTGAATTAGAAGACCTCCAAGGTCCCGTCCAACTCTGCTATTGTATTATTGTACTTATGGAGAGGAGATGCTGAAAAGCTTTGTTATAAAAGATAAACAATTCTATATACAGGGCGGGGCATAACCTTTTCCTAGGGGGTCACAGCAACACTTGTAATAACAACACAAATAATTCATACACCATTCGAAAGCCCATCAAAAACTGAGTTTATTGACACGATTTAATAGTCAGTATGACCACCATTAGCCCTTCGAACAGCATTCAAACGAGGTGGATAAGAACACAACAAATCTTCAAACAGTTCCGTTCGATTTTCCAGATTTTTCAACACAGTTTCCAAATTCATCCTCAAAGTTTCAAACGAAACAAATTTAACATTTAATAGCTCATTCAATTCAGTTTTTTATGGGCTTTAAAATGAGGTGTCGCGGAAGTTGTAAACTGCTGTCGATCTTGCTGTGACCCCCTAGGAAAAGGTTATGCCCCGCCCTGTAGAATAGAATATAAAGATGTAATACTATTGGATGATTTTAGGATGATGTAATGAAATGCCATAATATAAATTTATTTTAAATTTAGAATGCTTTACCTAAAAAAGATGTGATAATAGCTATAGTCAAACGAATGTTTAATAATCATAATAATTGTATACATACACATTAGATTGATGATACGAGACTTTATGTAAATTGCAAGTGAAGACTATTGTGAGGAAGCACAAATGTTTTGTAACCAATCGGCACACTGTAAGTAATTGGAGGAGGGTTTTTATACTCTGTGTGTGTTTATGTTTGTATTTTTGTATGTTTTATGTTTGTTTAAAAATAAAAATTAAAAAAGGTGGGAAAAAGAAAAACACAGTCACTGTCATGGGATTATTCACTTAGCATCCATTTCGTTGAATGGCAGAAATACATGTCCCAATTATAGTCACTAAATGAGGATTATCTATATTCTATCCATGTGTCACTCTGTGGTCAAGATGCTGACTGGGAGAATCTTCCAAGGAACTGCTTAGCCAAGCACAAGAAGAGAATAGCAATAGCAATAGCAGTTAGACTTATATAGCGCTTCATAGGGCTTTCAGCCCTCTCTAAGCGGTTTGCAGAGTCAGCATATCGCCCCCAACAATCGAGGGTCCTCAACTACTTAAAAAAAAACCAGGAAAACAACATAAACCCACTTCTGGCCTAGTGATTTAAACTCGCTCAAAGCGAAGATATATTCTTGGGCAAATGGACCCTGTTTCTATCAAATCTTAGTCCTGTGCCTTATCTCACTTATAAAGCCCTTCATGGTATTGGACCTGGGTACTTGAGAGACCACCTGCTGCCAATTACCTCCAATAGACCGATTAGATCCCACAGATTAGGCCTCCTCCAAATTCCATCCGCCAGCCAGTGCTGACTGGCGACTACCCGGAGGAGGGCCTTCTCTGTGGCTGCTCCGACCCTCTGGAACGAACTCCCCGTGGAGATTCAAACCCTCACCACCCGCCAGGCCTTCCGCAAAGCCCTTAAAACCTGGCTGTTCCGACAGGCCTGGGGCTAAAGAGCTGTTGCCCCCCGTCTCGAATGGTATGACTGTTGTGTGTTTTTAAATTATGTATTGTTATGTTTCGTCTTTTATTTTTTGTCTGTACCCCCCTTCCCTGATTTGAATTGTGAGCCGCCCTGAGTCCCCTTTGGGGGAAAAGGATGGCATATAAATATAATAAAAAATCAAAATCAAATCAAAAAAATCTCGCTGTTCTTAAATTGTGATGTTTGGGATTATACATTGATATATTAGAAAAGATGAAGAGTGATCAAGAATTTCACTGGTTTTGTTTGTTGGTATTGTATTATCTTAATTAAATAATTGCTATCCCTCTGTTTGAGCACCAGACAAAGGAAGTGTGTAAGATGTTCTTGTTATCTTTTGCCTGCTTCAGCTCATTCTGAGCTTTAATTTTCCAGAAAGCTTCTTTGCTGATCTGGTGGGTTATGTGCCTCTCCTTGTCGACGTATCCCCTTTCCATCTCTTATCTGCCCTTTTTCTGTTGTCAGATCTTGAATAAGCTTTTAATCCAATTGCATTGAAAAAAATTGCAGTTCTTCTGCTGGGTTCATTTAAAAGAAATCTTATTGAAAGTGTGTCTTCTATACCTTAAATAGAACATTTTTTCTTAATGTTTCCCCAAAACTCACAAGTAAGCAAGAAGTGCAGACAAAATAATCAACCAATTTAACACATATAATTATATATTATTTTTATAATAGAAAGTATATAATGAATATGCTGGATGATCTCATATTCAAAAATACCGTAGATTAGTTTGTTAAACTTTATGTGATAAGAGAGAAAGTATTTTTAGATACTTGTAGATGTAGGTAAAGACTCCATGAACTGATTTCACAGTGTTATGGCTATCAGGTCTTCCTTGATCTGATTATTGGTAAGAATATAATCTACTCTATAGTTTTGGATTTCCTGGTGGTTTCTTATTAAAGATACAAAATTAGTATGATTTTTTGTAATTGTTTTGAGATTAACCATACTTAACTATCTGTTGCCACTTGCTGTAGACCTAATTAGAATTTTGAGAGGCAATATAACGGTCAAACAAAATAATTCAGAGTTGAGGACACGGAAATTCCACCCTAATTTGAAATTATCACAAAATATTTTGGAAATAAGTCTTCTGGGGAAACAATGTTTAGTTTAGTTTAGCATAATTGGCAATGTATAGGTTAAGCTATACCATTAGTGCTTCATGTGGTCAAACTAGACATATATTCAATTTCTCTTATATGTTTGGAAGAGCCTGAACCAGCCATCAGACTTAGATTTTCCAGGTTCAGCTTTATAACTTGTCTTCCATTGATAGGGATCGATATTGGGGTCTTAATTATCATGGATTTTCCCATAACAACCTTAATCTTGGCTCCAAATTGAGAAGCCTACTAAGATGCACATTGAAAACATTCTTAACACATTTCTTTCACTTCACTAATCTGGTTATTCTTTGAAGGATCTATATAATTAAAAACAAGGAACAGTCATAACATCTGAAGAACTGGCCCTATTAATTATCTCCTCTGAATTTCGGAATCCTTCATTGGCGTGTTTGTGTGTGAGATTCTTGTTTTTAGCTCCTTTACATTTTATCTCATCACAACATCCATAATATGTAGTGTAGTGTAGCTGTTGAAATACAAGTAATGTTCATGGCTTTTTAAACGTAGATTTAGTGCACAATCTTAATTTTTCTTCATGATTTTCATAAATTAAAGTGCGGCTAGAAAATTTTGGCAGAAGGACATATCATAATTAGGAAGAAAACTGAAGAAGAAAGAGATTGCCATCTGATTCTTCAACTATTGCTGATTGCTCCTTCTTTTAATATTATATCTGGAAAAAAAGCTATAGTGGCTCATTAAAAGGGCTTTGCAGAGAGAGAGAGCCTGCTAGCATGAGTAATCTCTTTGAAGCATTAAAGTAGCCATTTCTATAGAAGGTTGGTATTGTTATTTTACCTCACATTGTCTTTGTAAAATAAACATTGCTGTATAAGTACATTTGAAATAATGATTTGGGGAAAGTACATGTTTATTTCTTTCTCTTCATCTTTGTCCCTTTATCATCATCTGGAATGGTGATGATTTTGCAGCAATTTACAAATCTCCTAAATGCCAGAACTGTCAATTCAATATGTGTAATTATTTTCAATGATTTGTTTCACATTCTGGTAGAACAAAACTCCAGTGTACAGAATACTGAATAACAAGTTGGAAAGGACCTTGGAGGTCTTCCAATCCGACCCCCTGCAGGGAACTCTAGGCTTAAGCAGGAGACCCTATGACAAATGGCCGTCCAGACTTTTCTTAAAAGCCTCCAGGAATGGAGTACCCACAACTTCTGAAGGCAAGCTATTCCATGGACTGTTCTCAGTGTTCTCTCTATTAGGAAATTTCTCCTTAGTTCTAGGTTGCGTCTTTCCTTGATTAGTTTCCATCCATTGTTTCTTGCCTTGCCTTCTGGTGCTTTATAAAAAAAGGTTGACACCCCCGGCCTTCTTTGTGGTAACCCTCAAATACTGGAACATCATGTCACCCCTAGTTCTACCCCTAGACCTCTTCACTAGCCATACCCAAGTCTTGCAACTGTTCTTCATTTGTATTAGCCTGCAGCCCCCTAATCATCTTTGTTACTACTGCAACGTGCTCTACATGGGGCAGCCCTTGAAGAGCATTCGGAGACTTCAGCTTGTCCAGAATGCAGCCGCGCGAGCGATCATGGGTGCACCTCGGTTCACCCACGTAACACCTATCCTCCGCGAGCTGCACTGGCTGCCTATCGGTCTTCGGATACGTTTCAAGGCGCTAGTCGTCACTTATAAAGCCCTTCATGGTATTGGACCTGGGTACTTGAGAGACCGCCTGCTGCCAATTACCTCCAATAGACCGATTAGATCCCACAGACTAGGCCTCCTCCGAATTCCATCCACCGGCCAATGCCGATTGGCTACCACCTGGAGGAGGGCCTTCTCTGTGGCTGCTCCGGCCCTCTGGAACGAGCTCCCCGTGGAGATTCGAACCCTCACCACCCTCCAGGCCTTCCGCAAAGCCCTTAAAACCTGTTCCGACAAGCCTGGGGCTAAAGAGCTTTTGCCCCCCCCTCGAATGGTATGGTTGTTGTGTGCTTTTAAATTGTGTATTGTTTTGTTTGTCTTTTTATCCCTTATCTGTATCCCCTTCCCTGACTTGGATTGTGAGCCACCCTGAGTCCCCTCCGGGGAAAAGGGCGGCATATAAGTGCAATAAATTCAATTCAATAAATTCAATTCAAAATTCAATTGTTGCTCTTTGCCCTCTTTCTAGTCTCATCACACTTTTCTAGATTGTAGTGACCAAAACTAGATGCAGTATTTCAAGTGTGGTCTCACCAAGGCATTATAAAGCAGTAGTGAAGTTTCTGGTGGTCTTGATTCTATCCTCTTTTAAAGCAGCCTCGGATTTCACCGGCTTTTTTGGTAGCTGCTGCATACTACTGGCTCATATTTAAGTGACTGTCCACTAGGATTCTAAGATCCCTCCTGCAGTCACTGCTATTTGAGCTAAGTTTCACCTAATCTGTGCCTGTACATTTGGTTTTTTTTGCCTAAGTGTAAAAACTTTTCTTTACATTGAATTTCGTTTTGTTAAATCGGACCAGTGTTCAAGTCTGTAGAGATCCATCTAGATTTTGAGCCTATCTTCTGGGATATTGGCTTTTCCTGACAACTTGTTGGACCTGGGTACTTGAGAGACCGCCTGCTGCCAATTACCTCCACTAGACCGATTAGATCCCACAGATTAGGCCTCCTCCGAATTCCATCCGCCGGCCAGTGCCGACTGGCGACTACCTGGAGGAGAGCCTTCTCTGTGGCTGCTCCGACCCTCTGGAACGAACTCCCCGTGGAGATTCGCACCCTCACCACCCTCCAGGCCTTCCGCAAAGCCCTTAAAACCTGGCTGTTCCAACAGGCCTGGGGCTAAAGAGCTCTTGCCCCCGTCTCGAATTGGTATGACTGTTGTGTATTTTAAATTATGTATTGTTTTTGTGTCGTTTTAATTTTCTGTTTGTATCCCCCTTCCCTGGTTGAGTTGTGAGCCGCCCTGAGTCCCCTTCGGGGGAAAAGGGCGGCATATAAATAAAATCAACATTCAACATTCAACAACATTGTTATCATTTGCAAATTTGATGAGTTCTCCTTCTATTCCCTGATCTAAACCATTTATGAAGTTATTGAACAGTTCTGAGCCTAAAACAGAATCTTGGGGACGCCCCACGGATTACTTCCCTCTATGCAAATATAATTGCATTAAGGCCTCCATGCCTTAATGCTTAACAGATACATCTGGAATGATGATGTACTTCTATTGGGTAATAGAACTACATCATCATTCCAGATGTATCTGTTAAGATACTAATTTTAACTTTTAATTAAAGGCTTAACCAATATGAACAAACCTTAGCGCTATGCTTTAATTGATGGTTAAAATTTTTTAAAAAAATCAATTGGTATGCATACAGATAGACATAGGAAATATTTTCTAGGCTTTACTGTAATCTTGAATAAATGGTACTGTGAGAAAGCTAACAATTGTAGTCTCCTTTATTTTTATACTATTCTCTTTTCATTAGTATTTTTTAACAATTGAGGATTTGAACGTCCTCATATTTAAATGGATGTTTCTCATTAGGGCCAATAATTAAGTGTATTAGAAGGCTATAAATGACAATAGTGACATTTATATGCTTTAGTTCTTTTATTTGGATACGTTTGCTGAGATCAGTGGTGGGATTCAGCCGGTTTGCACCTACTCGGGAGAACCGGTTGTTAACTTTCTAAACAGTTCGGAGAACCGGTTGTTAGAAGAAATCTCCTTTTGTTTTTTCCCACTTTACAGGGCTAATCCTGTAAGGAAGGCAGGAAAGAAACATTCTGGTGTTGTTTCTAACCTAATCGTTATTGCCCTGTTTACAGAAACAGCCTCTCCAGTTAACCCTTATTATATTATAATAGCTAAAGCGAAGCGCCCATCGACCTGAGTGACGCTGAGTTGGCCACGCCCACCCAGTCACATGACCACTGAGCCCTGCCTACTCACCTGGTCATTAGTGCAGAGAACCGGTTGTTAAATTATTTGAATCCCACCACTGGCTGAGATGCTACATTTTTTCCATTATAGCACATTTTTTTCACTCTGTTTACCTTCTCTGCTCTTCCTCACATTTTTTCCCCTGCTGATTTTTCATGCCTCTTTAGCTAGCCTTCTCCATGTGCTGACTCTGGAAGTGAATCCCCATTTAATGACCCATTGAGAATACCACAGTACATGTCCAATGATACGTCACCTTTGAGGCATGCTTCTTTAGATCATGCTCCTGCATGATAATTCCATTACAGTACTGTCTTCCAGGGCCGTTGAGGTTGGATTTTTGCTTCTTCTGATAGGCATTTCATCAGTTATTTTTATCATTTGTATTTTCAGGAATGTAAATGTTATTGTTGACTCTGGATTGCTGATTTTTTTACTTTAATTTTCCCCACTTCAGAACTTCTTTGAACTCATTGTTTTTAATGGTCTTTATGGCTGTGCTACGTTTCCTGGAACAACTCTATTTTCAGTTGCTTGTGGCTTTGATAGTCTATGAAAGTCTATGTTCTAGTTCAGGGGTGTTAAGCCCGTGGCCCGCGGACCAGACGCCTCACACCCTGGCCACGCCCACCCCTGGTTTGGCGAAGGGGGAGGGAAAGTCACGATATGTCACATGACGATGTTGTGACGATGCAAGTTTGACACCCTTGTTCTAGTTGATCCCCTGAGAAAGCTTTTTAAAATATTCTCTAAGCCACACTAAAGCAGCTGACCTCACATTATTGTGCTTTCAGCTTTTTCATGAGAAAATGGTATATACTATGGTTCCACCACAAAACCGCGGATGACAAAATCGCGCTCGACGAAAGCGCGCATTTGACGTCATCACAGCGCGACGAAAACATCGTGCTGTGATCGATAAATGTAAAAATAAAGCGAAAACCTTACCCTAACCCCCCCAAACCTAACCCTAAACCTAACCCTAAACCTAACCCTTAACCTAACCCTAAATCTAACGCTAACCCTTAACCTAACGCTAAACGTAACCCTCACGCTCTAAACCTAACCCTAACCCTTAACCTAACCCTAACCCTTACCTTTATGTGAATCGGCTTGCTTTAATTTTATTTTTATTTCAATTTTTAATTTTTTTCGTCGCGCTGTGATGACGTCAAATGCGCGCTTTCGTCGAGCACGCTTTTGTGGACCGCGGTTTTTATGGGTCACGATATACTATACCATATCTAGGCTTCAAAAATCTGACAGCTGCTAGATAGCAGACATTTGTTTCTCTTTGCTACTTTCTAGTGGTTGCTAGATTTTGGGGTACAAGGGTACTGTGGGAATTCTGTGATGGTCAACAATAGGGTTGCTACTCTCTGCAGAGGGATGGTTTCTCCAGGATTACTACAACACTGTGTCCAGCGAAAGAAAACCACTTCAGATTGTTGCCTGAAAGAACTCTTTTATGTGGTAGTCTTCTGTAAGTGGAACATATATTAAGTATTAAGTCTATCAAAACCACGAACCCCCTGCCATTGAGGAAAGCTATGAGAGATCCGTTTTGAACAGGAACCCTCTCACACAAGCTGCCTAGAAACCAGGGAAACCGAATGCTTTTAGTTGTTCAATTCTTCTATTATATAATGTAGTAAGACCGAGGCAAGCTTTTCGGATGATGGGTGCATTTAGAGTTTGGGGAACATGCTGTGGAGGTTCACAGCTAGTAGTAAACTATGTACTTACCAGAAGGAAAAGTGATCAGATTCTGTTGTTCCTAGCCTTTCCAAGTCTCTCTGTATCCACCTAATCGTCTGCCTGCCTGCCTGTGTATCGCCAAGCAAGACACTGAAGTTCAGATACTCATCATTTAGTTCTCTAAGAATATCTAGGAGCCTCTTTAAAGCTTAGAATCATACTTATAAACTAAGGAGATGCTAGAGCTGATGCAGCATTCCAGCTTTCCATTGTATTGTTTTAAAATTAAAATAAAGCTAACCTATGAAATAAAGCAAAATATGGCAAGTAATACTCAAAGATAAGATGTTTCTTGGCCTGACAAGTAATTAGTAAAGTAAATCCTTTTCATTTTACCCAGGGGTGGGTTTCTCGCCCCGTTCCAACCGGGCCGGCGGTGTTCTCGTGCACGCGCGCGGTGCACGCATGCGTACTAGCGTCTGCGTGACGTTCCAGCTGCTCCTGGAGGATCGCGCAGGCGCTGTATGCGTCCTGTGCATGCGTGGAAGCGCAGAACTCGTCAAAACCGGGTAAGGACCGCGGGCGGGCGAGCGGGCCCTTCGCCGTTCCCGGAAGTTACTTACTTCCGGGTTCGCCGACCAACCGGTTCGCAGGGACCGCCGCGAACCGGTTGAAACCCACCCCTGATTTTACCCTTCTTGAACTTCGACTGCATCCACAAATCTTTTCATATTTCTTTGATATTTTCATCTGCTTTTAAACATTCCTTCTATAGAAGCCAGTGGTTGGACTTTTCAGGTAAGGGTATCATTTCCTGGTTTTGGGCAGCATTAAATATGTTTTGAGAGCATTAGTTTAAAAAGAATAAAAAATGAGTTTCTGAAATAGGAAGAAATAAAATGGCCGAGCCATTGTGAAATCTCACAAGAGTCCATTATCTTGTGTCTTGTATACATCTATAGCTTATTTTCCGTTAAACTTAGTCATTAATAAAACCCTCAAATGTTTGTTTATGTTTATATGTTTGTGCCACGCTCTAGAGCAGATTTTCTTGTGGCACAACATTCTAGTTAGCATACTCTCGACACTCCTTTTGAACAGGCATAATTGAAAGCGTTTAAGACGGGTAGGTCTTTCAAGAATCCAGAGGGGTGGAATGTTTTCGAAAGCCGACAACTCACTTGGAGAAGCTATGATGGTTTTATGAGTCAGAAGTCTTGGCATGGACTGTATTTATTAAAAAAAAGCCATGTCTCTGTTTTGTATTGGATGTGGCTTTCAAATTGAGTCAGTATTACGAATATCTCAGTGCAAGTGATAACTAAGTTACTGAATAGGTAAAAAAAGGGAGCAAGCTCAGCTATGTGATACAATAAGCAAATGCAAAAGATTTTATACAGTATTTTTTATGATTGAGAATACTTGTATGTTAATAAGGGTTGGTATGCCTTTCAGTATCTAGTGTAGCACTGGTGCTAATTAAACATCTGATTATGATTATTATTATTATCTGCCAATTACCTCCAATAGACCGATTAGATCCCACAGATTAGGCCTCCTCCGAATTCCATCCGCCGGCCAATGCCGGCTGGCGACTACCCGGAGGAGAGCCTTCTCTGTGGCTGCTCCGACCCTCTGGAACGAGCTCCCCGTGGAGATTCGAACCCTCACCACCCTCCAGGCCTTCCGCAAAGCCCTTAAAACCTGGCTGTTCCGACAGGCCTGGGGCTCAAGAGCTTTTGCCCCCCCCTCAAATGGTATGGTTGTTGTGTGCTTTTAAATTGTGTATTGTTTTGTTCGTCTTTTTTATCCCTTATCTGTATCCCCTTCCCTGACTTGGATTGTGAGCCGCCCTGAGTCCCCTTCGGGGAAAAGGGTGGTTTATAAATGCAATAAATTCAATTCAATTCAATTTATTCTACTTACCCTTTCCTGTCAATTAAATGGGAGTTTTGAACTATACTTTTCTAAGGTATAATAGAGAACTGTTTCTCAGACAATATTACACTTTTATTTCTCGGTTGCTTGTTATAAATACAGTGGGTATATTTAAATATTCAGTGTGTTATAGGAAATTGTTGAAACATAATAAGTGCCAGTAGACACTTGTCAAACCACTTCAAGCAAGTGTTAAGAAAACTTAGTTATCTTAAGAGATTAACTCAGAGAGTCAAAACTGACAGGCTAGAAACCAGGAGGCCAGGGAGTTCTAGTTCCCCCTTAGCAGAGGTGGGTTTCAATTTATTTTACTACTGGTTCACTCATGTGCGCAGTCCGTGCTTGCGTGATGCTTCTGTGAATGCGTCCAGGCAGGTGGGCGGACCCTCCTGCCACCACCAGTTCACCTGATCCGGGGCAAACCTCCTCAACGACCAATAAGATCACACAGGTTAGGCCTCCTCCGGGTGCCGTCAGCCGGACAATGCTGGCTGGCGGCCCCTCGGGGGAGGGCCTTCTCTGTAGCTGCGCTGGCCCTATGGAACGATCTACCCGTGGAGATCCGGACCCTCACCACTCTCCCGGCCTCCCGAAAAGCCACCAAGACCTGGCTGTCTTGGTGGCTTGGTGTTATAAGAGCCAAGGTGGTGCAGTGGTTAAATGCAGCACTGCAGGCTGACTGCTAGATCAGCAGTTCAGCGGTTCAAATCTCACCGGCTCAAGGTTGACTCAGCCTTCCATCCTTCCGAGGTGGGTAAAATGAGGACCCGGATTGTTGTTGGGGGCAATATGCTGACTCTGTAAACCGCTTAGAGAGGCCTGAAAGGCCTATGAAGCGGTATATAAGTCTATTGTTATTGCTATTATTGCTATTGCTGTCCTGGCAGGCCTGGGGCTGTTGATTAATGTCCAGCCCCACCTAGACAGCATGGATGGTGTGTAATTTTAATAACTGTATCTTATTTTTAAATTTTTTAAATGTTTTTTATCTTGTCTCTGTAAGCCGCCCAGAGTCCTACGGGATTGGGCGGCATACAAATTTTTATTAAATTTCAAATTTCAAAATTTCAAACTGGCAGAAACCCACCTCTGCCCCTTTGGCACAAACCCAACTACTCACTGGCCACTCATTGGTAATCACCCCTAGGAGGAAGGCAATGGCAAACCACTTCTGAAAAACCTTGCCAAGAATACTGCAGGGATACGTCGAGGGCATTCTACAGGAGTCAACATTACTTGTAGGAGGGAATAGTTGAAAACGATCTAATGTTCCGTGGCAAACTTCCTGTTGAGGGCAATATCACATCTGAGGTAATTCACTGCAAACCATTCATTTTTTTTCATTTTATTATATTTATATGCCGCCCTTTTCCCCCGAAGGGGACTCAGGGCGGCTAACAAATCAAATCAGGGAAGGGGGGGGGGTACAGACAAAATAAAAAATAAAAAAAACGAAACATAACAATACATAATTTAAAAACACACAACAGTCATACCATTCGAGATGGGGTCAACAGCTCTCTAGCCCCAGGCCTGTCAGAACAGCCAGGTTTTAAGGGCTTTGCGGAAGGCCTGGAGGGTGGTGAGGGTTCGAATCTCCACGGGGAGTTCGTTCCAGAGGGTCGGAGCAGCCACAGAGAAGGCCCTCCTCCGGGTAGTCGCCAGTCGACACCGGCCGGCGGATGGAATTCGGAGGAAGCCTAATCTGTAGGATCTAATCGGTCTAGTGGAGGTGATTGGCAGGAGGTGGTCTCTCAAGTACCCAGGTCCAATACCATGAAAACACATTGAAAGTAGATAAACAGCTGAGATTGAACATAAATGTGAGTTCCCCATTCTCTCTTCTCCCTTCCCTTTCCTCAGTGTTCTCCGTTTCATCCATCCCAGCCTCTCAAGCAGCAATCTGAAAAGAAACGGTCAGCCATTTCTTACCAGAATCCTGAATTGCTCTTTTGCAGAGGAGTTTGTGATTTTTATGTTTGTTTGTATGTATGTATGTATGTATGTATGTATGTATGTATGTATGTATGTATGTATAGGCATGCATGTATGCATGTATGTATGTATGTATTTACCCACCTACCCTCTTTATTATTTTCATAAAAGCAGTGAGCATACTTAATATTCCTTTTCTCCTCTTATTTTCTCCACAATGAAAACTCTATGAATTCGGTTGGGCTCAAATAGCAAATAGCAATAGCAATAGCAGTTAGACGTATATACCGCTTCATAGGGCTTTCAGCCCTCTCTAAGCGGTTTACAGAGTCAGCATTATTGCCCCCAACAACAATCCGGGTCCACATTTCACCCACCTCGGAAGGATGGAAGGCTGAGTCAACCTTTGAGCCGGTGAGATTTGAACCGCCGAACTGCAGCTTAGCAGTCAGCTGAAGTGGCTGCAGTACTGCACTCTAACCACTGCGCCACCTCGGCTAACTGGCCCAAAGCTAGCTATGTTGAACATCAAAACCAGACTTTGAAAAAAAAGAATCAACTTACTTGCTGAATATCAATGTAACCTAAAGACATCAAAAATTTACTATAATAAAATAAGCTATAAAATCTTACAGCTAAAGTTTTAAAGTTTAAGAATGTTGGACATAAAAGTTAATATAGCAAGGCATTATGCAATTGGGATAAGGCAATTAAACGATTATGTAGAATAACAGAATAGTAAAATTATTGACCTAAAGCTTAGAACTATTATGATGTTAAAATGCATGGAAAACGGTAATTAATATTATGATATCCAGAGAAAATGCAATAATATATGATTTAGAATCTAAAAGTTAGAATCGAGCTATTTATCTCTAATATTAAAATTACTCTGGTAATTGTTAATGAAAATAAGAGAAAAGTAAGAATCAATTAACAGCAAGCCCATACTACATTGTTGTAGAGTATTTATTTATTTATTTATTAGACTTATATACCGCTTCATAGGGCTTTCAGCCCTCTCTAAGCAGTTTTGCAGATTTTTAGCAAATTGAGTCAGCAAATTGCCCCCACAGTCTGGGTCCTCATTTCACCCACCTCGGAAGGATGGAAGGCTGAGTCAACCTTGAGCCGGTGAGATTAGAACCGCTGAACTGCAGATAACAGTCAGCTGAAGTGGCCTGCAGTACTGCACCCTAACCACTGCGCCACCTCGGCTCTTTAGTACTGACTAAATGATGCCACTCAGATTTTGGGCAAATCTGATATGCTTTCCTAATTGAGTACTGTAAACATTTAGAAACCCCGATTGAACACGTGTAATAAGAATATAATGTTGGACTGTTGATTTGGTTAAAGTTAACTATAAAGCAATTTCAAGTTCAAGTGTTAATGAAGAATTCTGTTCTTTTTTTAGACTTCAGAAAACTAGAGTGAGATATCAACTGGCAAATCCACCTAAAGGTCAGTATTCTGTTTTGCGATTGCTGAAATGAATGCTGTGCAATTAAACTAGTGGTGGGCTTCAAAAAATTTTCGAACCTACTCTGTGGGTGTGGCCTCCTTTGTGGGAGTGGCTTGCCGCCCATGTGACCTGGTGGGAGTGGCTTGCCGGCCATGTGTTTTCTTTCTCTCTCTCTCTCTCTCTCTCTCTCTCTCTCTCTCTCTCTCTCTCTCTCTCTCTCTCTCTCTCTCTCTCTCTCTCTCTCTCTCTCTCTCTTTCCTTCCTTTTGTCTCTCTGTCCCTTTTTTCTTTTTTCTTTCATCTCTCACTCTTTCTTTCTTCCTTCCTTCCTTCCTTCTCTTTCTCTTTCTCTTTCTCTTTCTCTTTCTCTTTCTCTTTCTCTTTCTCTCTCTGTGTGAGTCTGTCTGTGTGTGTGTGTGTCAGTGGTGGGTTTCAAAAATTTTTGGAACCTCTTCTGTAGGTGTGGCCTGCTTTCCGGGTCCACTGGTGGAATCTCTTCTAACCGGTTCGGTAGATTTGACGAACCAGTTCTACCGAACTCGTGCGAACTGGCAGGAACCCACCTCTGGTTGTATGTCTTCAGGGCATTTCACTTTAGAATTCAGATAAAGTAATGAATAATGCATAGTTTTAAATAAAACTATACATTTTAATGTATCTGTATCCTGCTTCTTACACTAATTTATGCTATTTAATTTAATTTAAGCATCAGTGAGGTGACCAGGGTATATAAATGACATTTGAAGGGCTTCCGAGTTGACAAAGAAGCCTAATCATGCACAAGATGAATCTGAACAAAGACTTGCTTGAATTCAGCTGTCACCTACTCTTTGAGTAGGCGCTGCAAAGGAGAAACCCCCAGATTGCACACCAGTTTCAACTGGGGAAGTAAAACCCATCAAAACCAATAATGGAACCCAAGTCCATTTCTCCCCATTCATATACTGCAGTGGTTCCCAAACTTGGCAACTTTAAGACTTGTGGACTTCAACTCCCAGAATTCTCCAGCCAGCTCTGCTCTGCTGGCTGGAGAATTCTGGGAGTTGAAGTCCACAAGTCTTAAACTTGCCAAGTTTGGGAACCACTGATATACTCAGTCAGTACTTCAACTGTTTCATCTGCACACCTCAGTGTTGAGATAGAGAACTTCTCTCAGCTCAACTCCCTTTATAGGGTTGTTGTGAGGAAAATAGAAAGAGGAAAGACTATTATGTGGCTTTGGTGTCTCCATACTATTTCTGACTGAAATGGGTCTAGATACTCAGTTTCATGTAAGATTCTGTACAACTGCCATTTGACTGCCTTTTCCCTAACCTTCTCCCAAAAGAGAAATCAGAAATTAGTGGATAGTTATCTGTTGTGGCCCAGCAGGAGCTGTTGGAGCTGCCACCAGACTCCGACAGCGAGGGGCCCTATGAGTCGGCTCTGGAGGATGTGGAGGACCCTGGACAGGGTTCTGACTCCGAGCAGGGCGCAGAGAGGCTGGTTGGCCACCAGGAGGCACCTGAGCCTTGGACCAGTGGGGAGGAGATAAGGGAGTATGATCCAGGCGTCAGCAGTGGGGAGGAGCTAAGGGCATTGTTCCTAGATGCCCAGCACCGCAGAGCTAATAGGCGTAAGGAACAGGTACGCAGTTACAGGAGGTAATTGCACTCAGCTGGTGGTAATTAGGCTCCTCTCCGGACTATAAAAGGAATGATTGTGCACATGCCCTTTTGCAGAAGTCAATGCATTAACTAATGTTAACTGCCGCAGTCATTAATATGGTCTAACTTCCTGAACCAGTAGCATTTCAGATAAAACCGCTACAATTTGATTTCTGGTGACTGAACAATTGTAAACAAATGCTTGCCATCTTGATCTACCTTTGATAGTAACTCATGACTATGTCAAGGAGGTGTCAATGGTCTTCTTGAATCTATCTTATCAAGTGAATATCTTTATTCTGATTACGACTGGCATTTGGTATAATTTCATTTCAAAAGTTATGCAAATAGAGATTATAAGGAAAATGAATAAATAAATCTGCAAATGGAAGAGGCTAAGCATGATTTGAATATAACTGTTATAAAATTATGAACTAAAAATGAAATATGTCTTGAACTACTACTAAAATACCTTTAAATAAAAATTGAAATGCTGAACTAATAATCTTCTAAAATTCCAAATTGCTAGAATACTATTAAAATGTTATGCTGTAAATTATCAGCCTTTCAGTTAATTTTATGAGAAGCTACTGATAGTAGGACTTCGTAAAACTTGGTTAAAAGAAAATCAGTCTTCCTTTCATACAGAAGTGTTGTATTCTGTAAGCTGCCAGACAATAAAGTTAAATGCTTCATTTTACAGCCAAAAGCTAAGCAAATAAGCTTTTACAAACAATAGTACAGAATTAGTAAAAAAAAATATTAAACTGCTCATTAGAGGAATTACAGAGTATACAATGCTAAAAAGTGGGAATTAAATTATGTAAAACTTATTAACCAGCCAACATAAAAGCTAATCTAAATATTGTCATCTCCAGTTATGTAAAAATTTATGTCACTACTGTTGATAGAATCAGTTTTGAATGACAGAAGTAAAGATGTGTAACAATTTCTTGAAAAAAAAATTGGGGGGGGGGGGGATTTCAGCTAAAAAGTGTAGTAGAATACTTATTATGGCACTTTTATTTCTATAAAGCACAATAAAATAAGTTCGGCATTCTCTATCAATCTCCATCAGCAAGGGTACATATGCTTCTTAAATTTGCCTTGCAATATTGCTAAGAGAATGAGATAGCAATAGCAATAGCAATAGCAGTAGACTTATATACCGCTTCCTAGGGCTTTCAGCCCTCTCTAAGCGGTTTACAGAGAGTCAGCATATTGCCCCCAACAATCTGGGTCCTCATTTTACCCACCTCGGAAGGATGGAAGGCTGAGTCAACCCTGAGCGGGTGAGATTTGAACCGCTGACCTGCTGATCTAGCAGTAGCCTGCAGTGCTGCATTTAACCACTGCGCCACCTCGGCTCAAAACTTTTTTCTGTAATCCTCTAATGTATTTTGTAATAGAAATGACAGGTAGAAATAGGCAAGCATCTCTCTGAGAGATATCTCTAATTTTGTTTGAAAGTATAATTATTGGTGGTTATAATCTGTTAGATGTTTAATTACTACCAGGGACGTACAGTCAGGGGAGGAAGGGGAGGCGGGGCCTCACCAGTGTCATGAGGAAAAGAAAATTAAATTAAAAGGAAAAAGGCTAAGGTAGTTGCTGCTAAGAATGACTCTGCTTCGTGCTAACTGCAGGAGGAGGCAAGAGAATTATGGGCCTCCTTTGCATAAGGAATTTTTCACCTTTTAACCCTTGCTCAGAGTTAAGCAAGGGTTAAAAGGCGAAAAATTCCTTATGCAAAGGAGGCACTTGGTTCTCTGCCTCCTGGTCTGGTTTTTTTACATTTTCATCATGGCGGACAAGAGGAGAGTTGAAATGATCCTCTGACACAGCTGGAAAAGGTGGGTCCGAGGGAAGGGGTAGGGGGGAGGAATTCAAAATTCCAATCATCCATCCCCTATAATATACAGCTATAAAGTGATATTTGATGTTTGACCAAGTATATAAGTGTAGTAATATGGGACATCAATTTTGAAATGGTCAGTTTCCTATAGAAAATTATAGTTACCGTAGTTTCACGCATATATCCCGCCCACGCAAATAACCCGCCCACGCAAATAACCCGCAGGTTTTCAAGATTTATGTAAAAAAGTTTTTATACACCCCGCCTTCTTATATAACCCGCAATCACAGCACGTCCCTTCCCGATCTCAGCACTTTCCCTCCCCAGCGCCCAGGCTTTCTCCTCCGTTCCCGCCTCCCGTCCCTTCCACCATCTCAGCACTTTCCCTTCTCCTCCGTTCCTGCCTGTTCCTGCCTCCTGTCCCTTCCACCATCTCAGCAGTTTCCCTCCCCAGCTCTCCCAGGCTTTCTCCTCCGTTCCCGCCTCCTGTCCCTTCCCCGATCTCAGCACTTTCCCTTCTCCTCCGTTCCTGCCTGTTCCTGCCTCCCGTCCCTTCCACCATCTCAGCAGTTTCCCTCCCCAGCTCGCCCAGGCTTTCTCCTCCATTCCCGCCTCCCGTCCCTTCCACCATCTCAGCAGTTTCCCTCCCCAGCTCGCCCAGGCTTTCTCCTCCGTTCCCGCCTCCCGTCCCTTCCACCATCTCAGCAGTTTCCCTCCCCAGCTCGCCCAGGCTTTCTCCTCCGTTCCCGCCTCCCGTCCCTTCCACCATCTCAGCACTTTCCCTTCTCCTCCGTTCCTGCCTGTTCCTGCCTCCTGTCCCTTCCACCATCTCAGCAGTTTCCCTCCCCAGCTCGCCCAGGCTTTCTCCTCCGTTCCCGCCTCCCGTCCCTTCCACCATCTCAGCAGTTTCCCTCCCCAGCTCACCCAGGCTTTCTCCTCCGTTCCCGCCTCCTGTCCCTTCCACCATCTCAGCAGTTTCCCTCCCCAGCTCACCCAGGCTTTCTCCTCCGTTCCCGCTTCCTGTCCCTTCCACCATCTCAGCAGTTTCCCTCCCCAGCTCGCCCAGGCTTTCTCCTCCGTTCCCGCCTCCCGTCCCTTCCACCATCTCAGCAGTTTCCCTCCCCAGCTCACCCAGGCTTTCTCCTCTGTTCCTGCCTCCCGTCCCTTCCCCGATCTCAGCACTTTCCCTTCTCCTCCGTTCCTGCCTGTTCCTGCCTCCCATCCCTTCCACCATCTCAGCAGTTTCCCTCCCCAGCTCGCCCAGGCTTTCTCCTCTGTTCCTGCCTCCCGTCCCTTCCCCGACCTCAGCACTTTCCCTTCTCCTCCGTTCCTCCAACCCCTCCCCAGCTCGCCCAGGCTTTCTCCTCCGTTCCCGCCTCGGGAGGAATGGAGGAGAAGGGAAAGTGCTGAGATCTGTTAACAGATTAGTTAATCTGTTAGTCGCTGTCGTGTAAAATATTTTCCGTATACCCCGCCCACTTTTATACCCCACGGGGGGGGGGGCATGCGGGGTAGGTAAAAACGCACATTGCCCGCGGGTTATATGCGTGAAAATACGGTATTCTTGAACACTTCCCAAAATTCACTGCAACATGTATGTATTATTTGGTTCACCAGTTGAAACAGAAATAGTTCCCTGAAGAATATTTAAAGTGGTAAAAAGAAGCTGACTTCTTCAAATGAGGAGCCCGTACGAGGCTGGAGCGAGAGCCACGGAGGTGAAAGGCAAAGAGGGATGGGGTGTTCCAAGAGGCCCCCTCCCTTTTTTGCACTCCGCAAGCCAGGCCCGCAGTGGCAAGAGGCTCAGCTCCACTTCTATCACCCCCCCTCTGCTCCAGAGAAGCTGGCCACGGGCGAGTCTCCGCAGCCCCGGTTCCATCGCCAAGCAGCCCTGGGAGGAAATGGGCTAGCCCCACTTCCCTCCCCGGACTTTCCGGGAGCGGAGGACCCGCATTCTGCTCCCCCTTCCAAGCCCCGAGTGGCCAGCCTTTCGCCTCCATGGTTCCCGCTCCAGCTGCGTCCAGGCTCCTCCTTGGCGGGCCTGCCGGAGCTCTGGGAGAAAACATCAACAAACAACATAATACAACGTAATAACCCTAACCCTTACCCTAACCATAACCCTAACCCTTACCCTAACCATAACCATAACCCTAACCCTAACCCTAATCCTAACCCTAAACTGAAACCTAACCCTAACCCTTACCTTAACCCTAATCGCGCTTTCGTCAACACGCATTTATCAGTGCGCTTCTGTGGGCGCAATTTCGTCTTCACTGTTTTCGCGCCGCGGTTTTGTCGGCACGCTTTTGTCGAGGGCGCATTTGACGGGTCACAACATTGGACACATCTTCCTCCTCTTCTTTTCTCCATAGCAATAGTCCTGTGTGGTGAGTTGGGCTGAGAGAGAGTGACTGGCCCGAAGTTAGATGATGATCTGCAAGAGTTCACATTGCCATCAATGTGATGGGTTTTGTGGCAGTAGTCAGCCCTCCTGCTGTGTTAAGATGCTCATCCTGCCAGAGGTTAAAAAGGTTTAACATAAACAAATAATACATAATATGCCCATGTGAAATTTCTCAACTGCATTTCATCTTCTCAGAGAAGCCAACTGATGAGTTTCCTAAATTGACAGCCAAAAGGAAAAAAAATCTGGCTACAAGGAGAATACTTTACTAAGAATGATACCTGAATTTAAATAATGAATGCAAGTTTGATTAACAGTGGGTGGGTAGAAAAAAAGGCAGAAGCATTTAAAAAGCACTTTTTCTCGTAATAATTTTGCTGAATATCCTATACTAATAGTATTCTGCTTGATAAAACGTGGGTTATTGAGAAGATTTGGATTGAGGCTCTGTATGGTGCAGAGATTAAAAATGATGTAAAGCTAAGAGATATACTGAACATTTCATAAAGGCAATCAGATAATCGCCTTTGAGACTTGTGTGAAATTATTCATGAATTTTAATAGGAAATATCTCATGACCTTTGCACACACCTACACAACAGCCTGCCATATTTATTTATTTCTGAGCAGGTGGACATTTTCAGCTGAAGTTGACAACTTTATTTTGACACGGGGAAGTTCAATATTGGAAAGGTTATATTAGTCTTGTTTGGATATTTTCCTCCCTATTCTTTCTTTGGGATGTATTATTCAAGGTGGTTTTCCTATTTGGTGAGGGTGCTGTATCTGTTTTATTAAGGGACAAAACACTTCAAAAAGAAAAACGTATCAACAGACAGTTGAGACACATGCATGTATTACATCAGAGGTGGGTTCCTACCAGTTCGCACCAGTTCAGTAGAACCGGTTCGTCAAATCGTCAAACCGAACCGGTTAGAAGAGGTTCCACCAGAAAGTAGGTCACACCTACAGAAGAGGTTCCAAAAATTGTTGAAACCCACCATTCACACACACACACACACACACACTCACACTCACACTCACGCAGAGAGAGAAAGAGAAAGAGAAAGAAAGGAAGAAAGAAAGAAATAAAAAAAGAAAAAAAGAAAGAAAAAGTGAGAGAGATGAAAGAAAAGAAGGAAAAAGGGACATAGAGACAAAAGGAAGGAGAGAGAGAGAGAGAGAGAGAGAGAGAGAGAGAGAGAGAGAGAACACATGGCCGGCAAGCCACTCCCACCAGGTCACATGGCCGGCAAGCCACTCCCACAAAGGAGGCCACACCCACAGAGTAGGTTCGAAATTTTTTTGAAACCCACCACTGTATTACATATAAACTAACTTGTAAATGTATCGGTGACGCGGTGGCTCAGTGGCTAAGACGCTAAGCTTGTCGATCAGAAAGATCAGCAGTTCAGCGGTTCGAATCCCTAGCGCTGGGTAACAGAGTGAGCTCCCGTGACTTGTCCCAGCTTCTGCCAACCTAGCAGTTCGAAAACGTGTAAAAAATGCAAGTAGAAAAATAGGGACTACCTTTGGTGGGAAGGTAACAGTGTTCTGTGCGCCTTTGGCATTTAGTCATGCCGGCCACATGACCACGGAGACGTCTTCGGACAGTGTTGCCTCTTTGGCTTTGAAACAGAGATGAGCACTGCCTCCTAGAGTCGGGAACGGCTAGCACATATGTGCAAGGGGAAGCTTTACCTTTAAATGTATCAGTATTTGAGTCTTTCTATGAAGTGAACACTAGAAAATAAAAACAATGTTGATCAACTTAGTGAGAATCAAAAAGAAAAGGTACATTACTATTTGATTGCTGTATGTATTCATTTTTATCTTCCAGAAGAAAATCAGAGTTTTTTTTAAAAAAAAATTTGGTTTTGTCATTGAATGTTGATCTTATTTTTTCATTGATGCATCTCACAATTTTGTTTTGAAGCTTAGACACTTCACAGTTTAAATAATGTCATATAGAAAAAAGGAGTAATAAAAGAAGACAAAGTGTTCTTATTTTTCTTGTCAAGTGTTAATTGCCGCAGTCATTAATATGGTCTAACTTCCTGAACCAGTAGCAATTCAGATAAAACCGCTACAATACAAAAGGCAAATTGTACTGGCAGCTTGATATACTGTACTGCATACATTGAGTGTATAATCATGGATATTCATACTAAATTTAAAAACCAGAGTATTACAAGTTACATGGAATCCTTTTCATTCAGATTAATCAAATATGCATTGGAGATACAATCAGATAAATGTAAACGTATTTAATGTTTTCTAGTCCTGTCCCCAAATATCTGTTTAAGTATTTTATTGATTATGAGTTATGTCTGGCTCTAATAATATTTCTGTTTGGTTATCTTAAAATATTTTAACAAACGGTTGCCTCTTCTTTTGTTAAGAATAATGCTAAATTAAGTTCTTTTGAATGAAGAGTTGCAGGAAACATCCAAAGGAGTTTTACTAATTCATATGGCGTTCCTAATTTTAATCCCATCGTTTACTTCATTCATATATTGCTAAAAGTAAAAAAAAAGAAACAAAACAGAACCTGAGGATTAGCGTGGAATAACATTTGCTGATTATTTAATTTGTAGCTCAGTCCTCGATCTAAAACTCTGAATACAGCTAAATCTTCCTCGGGATAACTCTAATTACACTGTATATGAATACTTACTTATGACACATCATATATAATTAAAGGATAAGCTCTACCTGCTAGAAATTTGCAGTCAGTGTCAAACCACCTGTGAGGTTAATTTGGTGGTTCACTCCTGAGTGAAGAAAGCTTATTCCGCTCCTGCCCCTCCCTCAGAAATAGCCAATGGGAGGTGCTACTCACAGTCAAGACTCAAGAGGGACTTATAATGTCCCTCTTTCATTTTGGAAAGAAACTCTGTTCGTCCAAAGCTTCCCCGTGGTGCATTTTTAAAGGAATCCTTGCCATATCTGGCCTCCTCCGCGAGCTGCACTGGCTGCCTATTGGTCTCCGGATACGCTTCAAGGCGCTAGTCGTCACTTATAAAGCCCTTCATGGTATTGGACCTGGGTACTTGAGAGACCGCCTGCTGCCAATTACCTCCTCTAGACTGATTAGATCCCACAGATTAGGCCTCCTCCGAATTCCATCCGCCGGCCAGTGTCGACTGGCGACTACTCAGAGGAGAGCCTTCTCTGTGGCCACTCCGACCCTCTGGAATGAACTCCCCATGGAGATTCGAACCCTCACCACCCTCCAGACCTTCCGCAAAGCCCCAAAACCTGGCTATTCCGACAGGCCTGGGGCTAAAAAGCTTCTACCCCCTTCTCGAATGGTATGACTGTTGTGTGTTTTAAATTATGTATTGTTGCGCGTTGTTTTAATTTTTGTCTGTATCCCCCTCCCTTAGTTGAGTTGTGAGCCGCCCTGAGTCCCCTTCAGGGGAAAAGGGCGGCATATAAATAAAATAAACATTCAACATTCAACATACTTTCTGTCCCTGTAGTCATACAGCTAAATAGTCTCCATGCAAATATATTTTAAACATTCTGTGCAAAGAAAGGTTCCAGTTTCTTAATAATTTTGATTGAATTGAGTTGAGTTGAGTTTATTGGTCTTGTATGCCGCCCACTCCCGAAGGACTCCGGGCGGCTTACAATAAACAAGGGAAGGGGATAAATAAACAAAACAACACTTTAAAATACACAACAGTCACAGTTTCCGTGGGGCTGGGTATTTCGAAAGCCCCCCGGCCTGCTGGAGCAGCCAGGACTTAACGGCTTTGTGGAAGGCCGGGAGGGTAGTAAAGGTCCGGATCTCCACGGGGAGCTCGTTCCAGAGGGCTGGAGCTGCAACAGAGAAGGCTATCCCCCCGGGGAGTCGCCAGCCGACATTGGCTGGCAGATGGGATCCGGAGAAGACCTAACCTGTGAGATCTAATCGGTCTATGGGAGGTAATCGGCAGGAGGCGGTCTCTCAGGTACCCAGGTCCGATGCCATGTACGGCTTGATCTTTCCTATGTGTTTCCACTTCTACATATTGCTCTTTTTGAGATGTTGGAACCAAAAATATGTCATAACAAATGAGACCTGGCTGATTTTTTAGTTATATCCAAAACTCTGTAGAATTACACTGGTTTACTACCTGTATGTCAGAACATGGGTCGTAGGCTATCTTGAGATTTTTTTGTGTGTGTGTGTGGGGGGGGAATCCCAGAAGGCAGCGGCAAATTGTATCCTTAGTGTTGCCCAGAAAGCTACCTATGTGGATATGCCTATTAAGTCATCATTGTAAGAGCCGAGGTGGTGCAGTGGTTAGAGTGCAGTACTTCAGCTGACTGTTATCTGCAGTTCAGCGGTTCTAATCTCACCGGCTCAAGGTTGACTCAGCCTTCCATCCTTCCGAGGTGGATGAAATGAGGACCCAGATTGTTGTTGGGGGCGATATGGTGACTCTGTAAACCGCTTAGAGAGGGCTGAAAGCCCTATGAAGCGGTATATAAGTCTAACTGCTATTGCTATTGCTATTGTTGGCCTTGACATAAGTAAATTGTTTAACTAGAACTGTTAACTGTAATTCAATGTGGGCACATTGTAGATGTGTTAAAAATAATTATAGTTTTGTTTTGCTTTTCCCAATAATCCTTAACCTGGATTTTTGTTTGCTTTTTTCTCAACTTTTATTAAACTTATTTACATTTAGTTAAGTTATCCACTGTGAGCCCAAGATCTAGTTATTGGCCAGTTAGTGGTTATCTGAGTTATTATTCAGCAGATACAAAGTTACATATGAACTGATTGCAATTATACTTACAGTAAATTTCTGTGAATGCCAAATAACAAAAAAAAAAGTGAAAATATTAGAAAATTAAGTCAAAACAATTTCTCTCTCTTATTGATTAAGAAATTAGGCCTCAGAAACATTTTCAAAAAGGGAAGAGTGCTCGCCTGGACTACTGTAATGCTCTCTACATGGGGCTGCCCTTGAAGAGCACCCGGAGGCTTCAACTGGTCCAGAATGCGGCTGCGCTGGTTATCATGCTCCCATGTTACACCCCTTTTAGGCGGCCTGCACTGGTTGCCTGTTGTCTTCCGGGTGCGATTCAAGGTACTAATTATGACCTTTAAAGCACTCCATGGCTTAGGCCCAGGGTACCTGCGAGACCACCTACTGCCACCGGTAGCCTCCCACCATCCAGTGCGATCCCATAGAGTTGGCCTCCTCAGGGTGCCGTCGGACAGACAGTGTCGGCTAGCGACCCCCGGGGGAGAGAGCCCTCTCTGTGGGAGCGCCTTCCCTCTGGAATGAGCGGCCCCTGGAGCTTCGTATAATCCCCGACCTCCGGTCCTTCCGACGCGCCCTAAAAAGTTGGCTTTTCCAGCAAGCCAGCCTGGCCTGAACAAAATAAAATAAATTATTGATCACTGTTAATTTTAATTCGATTTTTTTTTTTTAAATGTCATTGTCAATTTTAATTGGGTTTGGGATATTCTGTTTAATTTTTTAAAAACTTTTGTATTATGTGTTTCTTTTAATGTTGTACGCCGCCCTGAGTCGTTGGGAGAAGGGCGGCATATAAATCCAATAAACCTAAACCATAAACCTAAATAGAGGACAATATATGTAGTTCAGAATTGAACTGTGGAGTCCTGGGTGCTCTCTGATCTTACTTGTTTGCTTGAAGGGAGTGAGATTTGCTCTCTGTTTTTATATACCGGTAGTAACTTTCCCTGTCTGTGGTGGTGGGGATGCTGTTTTCTCCATCCTTGTGACTAAATATTTTTCTTTTATTGAAAAAAATATGCAAACTTTCCTGTTAAACACGGAGAACGTTAATTGTTGTTTGTACCTTGCTTTCAGTTGTGAAAAAGGTAATATTAGGCAGTCTCTCAAATATGGGTATTTGAGAGACCGCCTACTGCCAATTACCTCCGCTAGACCGATACGATCGCATCGATTAGGCCTCCTCCGAATTCCATCTACTAGCCAGTGCAAACTGGCAACTACCCGGAGGAGAGCCTTCTCGGTGGCTGCTCCGACCTTCTGGAATGAACTCCCTGTGGAGATTCGGACCCTCACCACCCTTCAATCCTTCCGCGCCACTTTGAAGATCTGGCTGTCCCGGCTGGCCTGGGGTTAAGATTCCAACCCCACCTGAATTGTGTGACTGTTGTGCTCTCTTTTAATATGTTGTATTGTTTCCATATTGGAATACTGTTTGTCTTCCCCCCCCTCCCTTTTTGAATTGTGAGCCGCCCTGAGTCCCCCCAGGGAAAAGGGCGGCATACAAATAATGGAAATTCAAATTCAAATAAATAGCTTTAATCAATTTCGGTGTAATAGGTTTAGGTTTCATTTTATTTATATGCCGCCCTATTCCCTGCGGGACTCAGGGCGGCGCACAAACCCAAGGAGGGGAAGGGAAACGCAAAAACTACAAAAACAAGGAATTTAAAAACCACCAACAGCCACACGATTCGAGAGGGGAAGGGAACTCATCGACCCCAGGCCTGCCGACACAGCCAGGTTTTAACGGCTTTTCGGAAGGCCTGGAGAGAGGTGAGGGTCCGAATCTCTGCAGGGAGCTCGTTCCAAATAAATTAATAGATTTAAATAAAAAGAAAACTACTAAATATTTAAAATGGTGCTATACCTGATCAATAATATTCAAGTGTACCTTCCTGCATTCCTTAATGGAGAGTGAATGAACGAGGGAATGTGGCCTGTGGTTAAGTAGCGTGCAATCCCTCTGAGGTGCTGCTCTGCCGTAGGATTTATTAACCTGCAAAGAGAACAAGAGAGAATTTATTTCCTAGCATTAGAATGGCAATATGTAAGAGAAGAGTCCCAATGGGAGTGGGCGGCGTACAAGTTCTATTAAACTAAACTAAACTAAAGAGCCAATCATATGAAAAAATAATAATCTGATTCAAAAATGTTCTTGGATTCACTCAGAATTTAATAATTCTGAATTAATCAGATGAAGGTATAGGGTGTGTGCATCTGTGTTTGCCCACCTGTGTTGATGGAGCAAATTCCTCTCACCTACTTGCACCCCAGACCATGCCAGACATTAGTGGCTCAGGGAAATACTGTGGACATAGTTTACTTAGACTTCAGTGCAGGTAATAGCAATAGCAATAGCAATAGCAGTTAGACTTATATACCGCTTCATAGGGCTTCCAGCCCTCTCTAAGCGGTTTACAGAGTCAGCATATTGCCCCCCACAGTCTGGGTCCTCATTTCACCCACCTTGGAAGGATGGAAGGCTGAGTCAACCTTGAGCCGGTGAGATTAGCAATAGCAATAGCAGTTAGACTTATATACCGCTTCATAGGGCTTTCAGCCCTCTCTACCCGGTTTACAGAGTCAGCATATCGCCCCCAACAACAATCCGGGTCCTCATTTTACCCACCTCGGAAGGATGGAAGACTGAGTCAACCCTGAGCCGGTGAGATTTGAACAGCCGAACTGCAGAACTGCAGTCAGCTGAAGTAGCCTGCAGTGCTGCATTTAACCACTGCGCCACTTTGACTTTTAGTCCTCAACTTATGACCACAATTTAAGCTGCTAAGTGAAAAAAATGTTAAGTGAGTTTCGCATCATTTCACAACTTTTCTTGCCACCTTTGTTAAGTGAACTGCTGCAGTTGTTACATTAGTAACACAGTTGTTAAGCCTACCTTGATTTCCCCGTTGACTTTGCTTGTCAGAAGGTTGCAGAAAGGGATCACGTGACCCTGGGACTCTGCAACTGTCATAAATGTGAGTCACTTGTCAAGCATCTGAATGTGCGGTATATCACGTGGCCATGGGGATGTAGCAAGGGTCATGAGTGTGAAAAAATTGTCATAAGTCACTTTTTTCAGTGCTGTTGTAACTTCAAATGGTCATTAAGTGAACTGTTGTAACACAAGGAACTTCCTGTATTTTAACAAAATACACCACGGCCTATTCCTTGGTAAAGTAGAAAAAAGTGGGATTGACAGCAGTATCATTAGAATGGATTTGCAACTGGCTTAACAGCCACGTCAATGTGTAAATTGGATTGGATTGGATTTATTAAATTTATAGGCCGCCCAATCCTGAAGGACTCCGGGCGGTTTACAGAAAATAAGTTTTAAGAGAAGGGTTAAAAGCAAACAGAGGAAAGCGGATTAAAAGAAACACAACATGCACCCAGTCTAATCAGGGCTGGACCTCGGTCAGGAGGTCAACAGCCCCAAGCCTGCCGGAATAGCCAGGTTTTGATGAGGCCAGGCCATGAGAGTGGGTAGGGTCCGTATCTCTGGGGGTAGCTCATTCCATAGGGCCGGAGCAGCTACAGAGAAGGCCCTCCAGCCGACATTGTCTAGCTGATGGCACCTGGAGAAGACCCACCCTGTACGATCTTATCGGTCGTTGGGAGGTGTTATAGGTGCTACCTGGTTAAACAGTTGTACCTGTGAGAAGGATCTCAGTGTCCTAGTGGACGTCACTTGTATGAGCAAGTAATTTTCTGCAGGTGCCCAAAAAGCCAATGTAGTCCTAAGCTGCATCAACAGAGGAATAGATCAAGATCACATAAAGTAATAGTACCACTTTCTAGTGCACTGCTAAGTATTGCATCCAATTCTGGTCACCACAATACAAAAAAGATGCTGAGATTCTAGAAAGAATGCGGAGAAGAACTGCAAACATAATAAGAAGTTTGGAGACTAAATTGTACAATAAACGATTGTTGGAACTAGGTGTATCTAATCTAACAAAGAGAAGGAATAAGGGTGACATGATAGCAGCTTTCCAATATTTGAGAGACTTTCACAAGGAAAATAGGATCAACTTATTCACCAAAGCATCTGAATAAGGACAAGGAGTAATGGATGGAGGATTATTAAAGAGATATCCAACCTAGAACTAAGCGCAAATTTCCTGATAGTGAGAACAATTAATTAATGGAATGGCTTACCTCCAGAAGTTGTGGGTGCTACCCACTGGAAATTTTCAAGAAGAGTTTTGACAGCCATTTTGTCCACAATGGTATAAGGCAATGGGGAGATTCAGCTGGTTCGTACTGGTTCACGCAAACCGGTAGCTAATTTTCTGAGCAGTTCGGCGAACTGGCTGTTGGAAGAAATCTTCCAACAGGCTTTTCTTTTACCCACCAGGGTTAACCCTGTCAGGAAGGCAGGAAGGAGACATTCTGGTGTGCCTGTGTGTGTTGTTTCTAGCCTAATCCTTATCTATATTATTGCCCTGCTTAAGTGTTTTCAGAAACTGCCTCTGGGTTAAGCCTTGTTACATTGTAACAGCCCTTATCTGTTCTTGGCAGTATGCCCAGACTTTCTGTAGCCTGAGTGGCTTCTCTGGAGTTTTTCTTTCCCTTTGCTGCAGTGGTAGGTTTCAATTTTTTTTAGAACCTGTAGGTGTGGCCTGCTTTGTGGGAGTGGCTTGCTGGCCATGTGACTGAGTGGGAGTGGCTTGCCAGCCATGTGACTGGGAGGGGGTGGCCAACTTGTAAAATGTGGTGAAACTCCCTTAACAACGCTCTTGCTTAGCAACCAAAATGTTGGCTCAGAAACTCTGGCACTCGAAGCACACAAGTCTTAAAGCTGTCAAGTTACAAGACCCTTGCACCCCTAACACGTTAGAAAAAAAACCAGGCGTGTTCAAACTTGACAGCTTTAAGACTTGTGGACTTCAACTCCCAGAATTCCTCCTCCAATCATGTTGCCTCAGGAACTCTGGCATTGAAGTGTGCAAGTCTTAAAGCTGTCAAGTTACAAGATCCTTGCACCCCTAACCCTTTAGAAAAAACCCCCAGGGGTGTTCAAACTTGACAGCTTTAAGACTTGTGGATTTCAACTTCCAGAATTCCTCCTCTCGCTCTTCATCTTGATGATGTCCGGACTGGCAGAGGGGAGGGATCTGTAACCAGTTCTAAACGGCACTGTAGATTTGTGGAACCTCTTCTATAGAAGAGGTTAGAACTGGCAGGAACCCACCCCTCCTTTGCTGGTACTTTTATTCTGGGGCTTGGGAGGAGAGACAGGTTGGATTAAGGGTTATTTACATAAGGGTTGGCATAGTCATAGAAGAAATGGCTGAGAGGCAGAATGCAAGCTTGGCACTCTGCCTGATTTTCTTACTGCCTTTCGAGTTTCGAGTTTCATTTTATTTATATGCCGCCCTATTCCCAGCGGGACTCAGGGCGGCACACAAAACCCAAGGAGGGGAAGGGAAACACAAAAACTACACAAAAAGTACAGGGCATATAAAACGACTAACAGCCACACGATTCGAGAGGGGAAGGGAACTCATCGACCCCAGGCCTGCTGACACAGCCAGGTTTTAATGGCTTTTCAGAAGGCCTGGAGAGAGGTGAGGTTCGAATCTCTGTGGGGAGCTCATTCTAAAGGGCCGGAGCCGCCACAGAGAAGGCCCTCCCCCTCCCCCGTGGCCAGATGACATTGGCTAGTAGACGGAACCTGGAGGAGGCCTAATCTGTGTGATCTAATGGGTCTTTGGGAGGTAATTGGCAGCAGGCGGTCTCTCAAGTACCCAGGTCCAATACCATGAAGGGCTTTATAAGTGACGACAAGCACTTTGAAGCGTATCCGCGACCAAGCAGCTCGCGGAGGATAGGTGTAACGTGGGTGTACCGAGGTGCACCCACGATCGCTCACGTGGCTGCATTCTGGATGAGCTGAAGTCTCCGAATGCTCTTCAAGGGCTGCCCCATGTAGAGCGCATTGCAGTAGTTCTGGGGGCATGCAATCTTTTCTTAAATCTTGATGACTTCCTTAGGATAGCTTGTGAGGTGAGTGAGAGCAGTTGGTGTCTTTAAGTAATGCAAAAGGATCTAACTTTTTTTTGCTTCTTTTTTTGCTTCTCCTGGGTGGGAAAGGGTTCTTAGTCAGTTCACTGAGCCCAGGTGTCTCTTTTGTCTATGGAGATTCTTCAGTCATCCTGGTCATGGTTGTCCCAAACATGCTTTTTTTCAAGAGGCAACTGGACATTCTTGGTTTCCAGAAGTCCAGTTGCCTCTTGAAAAAGCACATTTGGGACAGGAGTCTCTTGCGTTGCTTCAGAGTGGCCAAGGCACATGATTGTTCACCGATAGTAAGTGGATCCTCCTTCCAGTTCATTTTAGTTTTCTCTCATGATAATAAGGCTTAGTAACATGGCACCAATTGCAAAAAGTTAGCACCCACCTCTTTCCTAGAAGAATGAAATATTTTGAGAAAGATTAAAAAGGAAGAATATACTTCCCTAGACGAGAAATGGGGAAACGTGTTTTCTTAGAGGGAGAAAGCAGTCCCCACCTTTCTTGGTAGCCCACAGCAGATGTCAGCACTTAAGAGATAAAGAGATAGATAGCTCTATTCATAGGCAAAAATGTCCTGCGGCAAGGTCTGAACGAAGGCAGAATGGGGTTAGCCCTCACTCAAGATCCAAAACAGGAGGAAAGACATTAAGACGCAATAGGAATCGCCCAACACCCTTTCAGCCATGTGGTTCTACTTCATCATTAAAGCATCTTTCCAATCAGCCTCCACGTTTCCAGTGCCTTTCTCCCAGATAGAAATTGAATCCGATGGATACTTCTTCCAACACAGGCTTGAAATTTATTTAGATGTGGCATCTAAATAATTTATTGGGATCCTGACAAGCTTGGGAGGGCAGAGACTTGAACCTGGTTCCCCTATAGACTTTGTTAATTTGTCTCTTTGGCTTGGCATTTTGTAGCCAAAGTATGTCCACCCACTTTTTGGAGGGCTTAAATGACCTTTCTGCTAAAGGGTTTCACTTTATGAGCAAGAGTTGGCTGCTGATAGTTATTGTTGCATTTTAACTATTTTAATTCTTCAAGGTGCTTTGGCACCCTGCCTGGTTTGTAACTTTGTAAGGTATTGCTGATGAAAAGGAAGATATTCAGACAGAATGGTTTAGGTTTCTGTTGTGGCCCAGCAGGAGCCGTTGGAGCTGCCACCAGACTCCGACAGCGAGGGGCCCTCTGAGTCGGCTCTGGAGGATGTGGAGGACCCTGGACAGGGTTCCGACTCCGAGCAGGGCACAGAGAGGCTAGTTGACCACCAGGAGGCGCCTGAGCCTTGGACCAGTGGGGAGGAGACAAGGGAGTGTGATCCAGGCATCAGCAGTGGGGAGGAGCTAAGGGCATTGTTCCTAGATGCCCGGCACTGAAGAGCTAATAGGCGTCAGGAACACTTGCGCAGTTACAGGAGGTAATTGCACTCGGCTGGTGGTAATTAGGCTCCTCTCCAGACTATAAAAGGAATGCTTGTGCACACGCCCCTTTTGCAGAAGTCAACGTGTTAACTAATGTTGGAGAACAGTACTGTGAGCCTGGCAGGCTGGATTGCTGCCAAGGCTTATCTGTGCCGGATTGCTGCCAAGGACCTGTCTGTCTGTTAATAAATTCCGTAAAGTATCTTTGGCTCGGAGTGTTTTGGTGTGGGACGAGGGGGGTCAGAACAGGTTTCCATGATGACTGTAACCATTGATCTCCAGTGTGTGTTCTGCCATTTCTAATCTGATTGGCATTTAGGGGAGCTTTTTGCAAGCAAAGAAGCTTTTTGTATTTTTATACAGGTAATCCTTGATTTACAACAGTTCATTTAGTGACTATTCAAAGTTACAATGGCACTGAAACAAGTGACTTATGACCATTTTTCATACTTATGACCAAGGTAATGAGAGGCTGGGTGAGATGAAGTGACAATGAGTTGGCCACGCCCAGCCAGTCATATGACCACCCAGCCCCACCTATCCAGGTAATCATTTATTTGTAATTTGTAATTTTAATAGATTTGTATGCCGCCCAATCCCGAAGGACTCCGGGCGGCTTACATAAAAGCAATTTTAAAAAAATATTAGAAAAGATTAAAACACAAGACAGAACGACTTAAAAACAGAAACACAACATGCACTCAATTTTAATGGGGCTGAAGTTCAGTCAAGATCAACAGCCCCAGGCCTGCCGGAACAGCCAGGTCTTAACAGACTTACGGAAGGCCAGGAGAGTGGGGAGGGTCCGGATCTCAGGTGGTAGATCGTTCCAAAGGGCCGGAGCCGCAACAGAGAAGGCTCTCCCCCGAGGAGCTGCCAGACGGCATTGCGTGGCCAACGATACCCCGAGAAGGCCTGCCCTGTGCGATCTTATTGGACGCTGGGAGGTATGTTTCAGGAGGCAGTCACGGAGATATCCAAGTCCTAGGCCATGTAGGGGTTTATAGGTAATAACCAGCACCTTGAAGCGTGTCCGGAGACCGATGGGAAGCCAGTGCAGCTCACGGAGGATAGGTGTAACATGGGTGTACCTAGGTACACCCAGTATCGCTCGCGCAGCTGCATTCTGGACCAATTGTAGTCTCCGAACACTCTTCAGGGGCAGCCCCATGTAGAGCGCATTACAGTAGTCATTAAGGCAGAGAACCAGTTAAATTATTTGAATCGCACCACTGGTATAGAGTCTTCTACTTGACAAGGGGTTGGACTAGAAGACCTCCAAAGTCCCTTCCAACCCTGTATTTCTATGTTCTTTGATGGCAAGAAAGCATGCTTGGCATGTATTTTCTAATTATAAAGAGGGTGTTAAATTAAAACAAAAAGGAGAATGGAAAAAGTCTAGAACCAAATATATAAGCAAGATCTTTCCATATGCACAGTGCACAACATATGGCAAAACAGGGAGAACTAATGACCCTAATTTAGAAAGACAAATATATATATTTTCTGAGGTTTTCCCGGGTATTTGTATGTAGGTCTTTGGTTATTCGAGAAAGCCCGAATAGCCAAAGACAGACATAGATAGATAGATAGATAGATAGATAGATAGATAGATAGATAGATAGTGTCACAATCCCTTGGAATGAGCCGATAGACAGAGAATGGAAACAGTAGGCCCATATTTGGGCATACCAGGGGTTGTGACACAATACATACCTATTTCCCTGGCCTAGCTGATAAAAGAAGAGAGCCTGTGGCTTAGTGGCTAATATAACTGCCTGATATGTAATACAGCCCAAGTTCTATTCCCAGTAAGGGTATGGCTAAATAGCTTGAAATAGATCTATACTAGTCTCCCTTTATTTATTTATTTATTTATTTATCAGCACAAATGCAACACATAGGCATCATTGCTGGGATGGTATTTATGCTTTTGCATAGCATAGGAAATAATAATTTTTTTAAAAAAAAAACCAAACCGAATCAAAATAACGAAATGTTATACATGGGGGGAAAGCATACTTTGCATAAATTCAGGGATCAAAACCTGGTAATTCTGTTTAAAATGTGAAAGGATAAAAAGAGGAGCAACCATGGACATTTATTGTAGATTACCTATACAGATAGAAAATAGGGACGAGGCCTTTCTGAATCAGATGCCCACCCTTTCTATTTATTTTTATTTATTTATACAATTTATTTTCATGTTATTGTATTTATTAAATGATTATTTTATTGTGATGTTGGGACATTTTTATTATCCAGGTAACTGCTTAGACCTGATCCTTGAAAAAAGTGAAACTGTTGTTATTGCCAATTTTGATTATTGCCAATCCTTAATACAGTGGGTTTCTCAACCTTGGCAACTTGAAGATGTCTGGACTTCAACTCCCAGAATTCCCCAGCCAGCATCGCTGGCTGGGGAATTCTGGGAGTTGAAGTCCGGACATCTTCAGTGAGAAACACTGCCTTAATAAACCAAAGACATTACAAAGCATCTGCTCTGGCTAGATTCCGTGGACTCCCTCTAGTGGTCATAGATGGTAAATGCCTGCACATTGCCCCCTGCAAATCACACTCCCCCATGATTCCCACGCTACAGAGCTTGTCCCATTGCCCTGCAATTTCTATTTCAATTTCTGTGATATATTAATTTGGCCTCTCATGAAAGATCTCCCAGGAAGATACAACCATTAGTACCTCTCCTACTTCCTAACGGATCACAAGATCACTATTACCCATAATATAGTTAAAATACTACCTCAGACAGCAAATTATTATGTGTTAACATTGCATTGTCTCCTCTCATTTTCATTTTAAACCTTTTTAACCTCTTTTAATTGAGATGGGCAGCACACAAATCTAATACATATACATACATACATACATACATACATACATACATACATACATACATACATACATACATACATACCAGGGGTGGGTTTCAACCGGTTCGCGGCGGTCCCCGCGAACCGGTTGGTCAGCGAACCCGGAAGTAAGTAACTTCAGGGAATGGTGAAGGGCCCACCCGCCCGCCCGCGTTCCTTACCCGGTTTTGACGAGTTCTGCGCTTCCACGCATGCGCAGGACGCATACAGCGCCTGCGCGATCCTCCAGGAGCAGCTGGAGCATCGCACAGACGCTAGTATGTGTATTCCAACCGAACCAGTTGGAACAGGGCGAGAAACCCACCCCTGATGCATACATACATACCAGTGACGTGCGATGAGGTTTATGGCTGGTGAGGCACTGACACAGTGGTGGATTTCAAATTTTTTTTAGACTTGTGGACTTGTGGAATGATCATAAAATGCCTAAAGTCAGACTAGATGAGGCACGTCGTTCTCCTGCCTCCTCCTGTAGGGGGCGCTTTTTAAGAGTCTTTTTTAAACAGTTAAGCACTAAGCAGAGTCATCCACTGTGACTCTGGCAGCAACTAGCTCAGCCTGACCTCAGCAGCTCTTGCCTTTTTCCTTTTACATTTTCTTTTCTTTTCATGATGACAGTGGTGAGGCTCTGCCTCCCCTGACTGTACGTCCCTGATACATACATACATACATACATACATACATACATACATACATACATACATACACATTGATATCTTTATGATCTATGAAGAACTTTATGTACAATTCATACTTGTCTAGTCTTAGGTTGTAATAAAGTTTACCAACCTTCCTACTAGCGTAAATATGTGTAAAGGTGCTATGGAAAATGTATAATTCAACATTTGGAAACCAGACTTCAGGGTGAGGATTGATGGTGTGTTAGATATAGCAATAGCAATAGCAGTTAGACTTATATACCGCTTCATAGGGCTTTCAGCCCCCTCTAAGCGGTTTACAGAGTCAGCATATTGCCCCCAACAACAATCCGGGTCCTCATTTTACCCACCTCGGAAGGATGGAAGGCCGAGTCAACCCTGAGCCGGTGAGATTTGAACCGCCGAACTGCAGATAACAGTCAGCTGAAGTGGCCTGCACTCTACTCACTGCGCCACCTCGGCTCTTCACTATAAGCAACTCCAGGAGCAGGGACAGCACTGCCCTGAAATTGCTGGCCAGTTCTGGGTGACAAAAATCTCTTCAGAGGAATAATAGATGGTTAGGAATTTACCCATTTGCTCCTTGGGATTATTACTGCTCCTCCCAAGGAAACCACAGGAATTGAGTTTCTTGTGGTCAATGGAAAGTTGAAGATTTACAGTTGAACTGCTGCAAAGGACCTGGGTACTTGAGAGACCGCCTGCTGCCAATTACCTCCCAAAGACCCATTAGATCGCACAGGGTTGGCCTCCTCCGGATTCCGTCTACCAGCCAATGCCATCTGGCTACTACCCGGGGGAGGGCCTTCTCTGTGGCAGCTCCGGCCCTTTGGAACGAACTCCCCGCGGAGATTCGGACCCTCACCTCTCTCCAGGCCTTCCGAAAAGCCGTCAAAACCTGGCTGTGTCGGCAGGCCTGGGGGTGATGAGTTCCCTCCCCTCTCGACCTGTGTGGCTGTGTGGCTGTTGGTTATTTTAAATGCTTGTTTTGTACTTTGTGTTCCCTTTCCCCCTTGAGTTGTTCGCCGCCCTGAGTCCCGTTGGGAATAGGGCGGCATATAAATAAAACAAATCTCAATCTCAATCTCAAGTCTTAATGGACATTTGACCAGCAAAAGCCTTACTGACTTAATCACCTTTGGACTTAATTTATGACTTAAGAGAGATATTCCATATGGCAATGAAGATCAAAGTTTCTTGGTGAGTGTCTTCTTTTTGAAATTAAGAAAGGGAAGAAAAAACGACTCTTTTAAAGGATTTTAATTTAAAAGCAAAATGCTTAATGGGAAAGATCCAAGAAATAAAGGAAATAAAGGGGGCAATGGTTTTTTTTTTTTTTTAAAGAACAGATTTATTTTTTTCCTGATGAAAGTCCCTTTGAAAATAGCAGGAGTAATTAGACTAACAGATTGGACCTTCCTGAGAATGCCGATTGCTTATTATTAAGGACAGGAGATAATTGGTGGATTTTACAAAACAAGATGATATGAGCTAAACTGTGAGAACTGTAACTACAGAGAGCTAATTGGGATCGAAGCGCTAAAGATAGAGATAGGAAAACAGAAAAAAGGAATACCTTGCCTTTTACATTCACCAAGTAATCCACATACTTTCAGTTTAGCACAATGGCAATCACAAGAAAAACTGCTAATTTAGGAGAAAGACTCAGGGCCTCATTAGAACTCATTAGAACAACTCAAGGGTACAACAACTTGAGGATTTCACCAGAGTTATTTGAGAAAATGTTTGAAGAATTTGCCAAAAAGATGACTACAGTGGTTAAAAAGGAAGTGGAAAAGGATTTGCTGAAATAAGTAATAATAATAAGAAAAGTGATTAAGAAAATTGAAGAATCTGTACGTTGTATGTCTGTTGGCTACAGATTTAAAAGAAATTGCTGTATTGAGAAAGTAGAAGTTTTGGAAACTAAGAAAGTATAATTAGAGAAATGGAGAAAGATTTGGATAATTGGGGTTTATTCAAACTGAGAGAAAAAGAACTTTGTTGAAGATTTACAACATTTTCAGAACAACGTGGAGAACATATTAGACTAAAGTTCTTAAGTGTCTGTCTAATTTTTTGGATCGGGAGGAAGACAAATTGATTTGCAGAGATTGATAAGGTTTATAGTACTAATATACATTTTGCAAAATTGACTTTTGCTAAAATCTCAGCCTAACTATGGTATGGATTATAAATGCTTAACAAGGAATATAAATAAGAGTAAATGTTCCCGAAAATGGGAAAAGAATCATTATTTGGAAAAGTTAAAACAAGATGTGATTTTTTTTAACAAGAAACACTTATTAGGAAAAATGTAAAATATTTAAGTCAGAAAATATGGAATTTATTTTAGCAAAATTGAAAAAAAATAGAGTTGTATTGTATATAAATCCTCAACCTTTGTATATATCTTCAACTGATGACTGATAACCCATGGAATGGGTGTTAATCTTATGCGAAGGGATCAATGGGTAATATGTGGTTAAAAGAGTTGAAATTTTTATTGTGTTATGATCTAAAAGACTTTTTGTTAAATGAAGTATGTAACATTTATTTATAATATAAAGTGTTGGTATAATATGACAGAGAAATTATCTAGAAAGTATTTCAAATATTTATTGAAAATGTGGACAACATGAAGGGACATCTTATACTTGGTGGACATGTAAAAAAGCTACAAAATGGATTCACACACATACATTGATGCAGGGGATTTTAAACATTAATAATGTTTAATAAAGTGGTGTGCTGCTTTTAAATCTATCTTTTCTTTTTTCCTATATTTTTGTTTTGTTTTATTTTATTTCTGTATTTGTAAGCCGCCCAGAGTCCTAGGGGCTGGGCGGCATATAAATTTTATTAAATTCAAATTCAATAATTTAATTGATGTCAGAATATTCACTTTAAGGGCTAATGGATAAACAGTTAGAAAAAAAGGCATGGAAGATTATTTCATTATATGATAATTACAGTGCGATTATAATATACAAAAAAAAAATGAAAGGTTCAATACTATGGAGGGATGGTTGGTGAAATTGATAGATCTAGCTGAGATTAATAAATTAACTTCTTTGATTAGAGAAAAGACATTGTCTAAATTTATTGGTCACTAGAAACCTTTTTCTCTGTTTTCTATATTTCTTTCATTTCTTTCATTCTTTCTGTTTTCTTTTCTTCCTTTATATTCAATTGTATTAGTTTTTTTAAAAAGTTTAATTTAATTAGATTAATTAAATTGGGTTCCGGCAGTCACTACGGCTGGTTTACTTGTGGGTGCTTCACTATAAAAATTGCTCTGCGCATGCACAGAAGCAAGAAACAAGATGGTGGTCCCTATGTCACTGCCTGGAGAACCAGTTCGGGGGCGTGGCAGGCCTGGGTCACTGCTGCTTCCAGTGACCCAGGCCGCCAAACCACTACTGGTATATAAATCTTTGCTATAAGTTTTAATTTAGACCAATTACTAACTCACCCCATGTACTAATCTAATGCATCAAAGCTATGAAGTTCAGAATATATCTATCTATCTATCTATCTATCTATCTATCTATCTATCTATCTATCTATCTATCTATCTATCTATCTATCTATCATCTATCTATCTATCTATCTATCTATCTATCTATCTATCTATCTATCTATCTACCTACCTACCTACCTACCTACCTACCTACCTACCTACCTACCTACCTACCTATCTATCTATCTATCTATCATCTATCTATCATCTATCTCTATCTATCTCTCTATCTCTCTATCTCTCTATCTCTCTATCTCTCTCTCTCTCTCTCTCTCTCTCTCTCTCTCTCTATCTATCTATCTATCTATCTATCATCTATCTATCTATCTATCTATCTATCTATCTATCTATCTATCTATCTATCTATCTATCTATCATCTCTCTCTCTCATATTTCTATCTACATAAATTTACTATCTAATTTATGTTTGAATGCATTGCAAGAACAACTATGGATATTATTATCCTGTCCAAAAACAGATTTTGATAGATTTAAACATATGTTAAGCATCGAAAGGGGAAACTCAACGTTCTTTATAAGTCAAATAATGTATGAGAAGCTACCATTGAGCTTCACTTTGGGGTTGGAAAGGCACATACAAATTCTTGCCCCATTTAATAAACCCTCTGAGAAATATAGCTATGTATGTATACACATAGATGCATGTATGGTTCTATATAATGTCTGCAGATTTTATCAAAAAGGGGCCTCAACTTTTGTCTGTTTCTTCTCCCCAGCCAGCCCTGAGAGAGTTTTAGGTGGAGTGCGTCCTGGAATCACCTCAGTTTCCGATAACAACCTATTGAAAGGGTAAGCAATTCCCTTGGGGCCTGATTTGCACTACACAGTCGTTCTCAATATGGGTACGATGGCATGCACACATTAATATTTATTAGGCATTTCAGGTTTCAATTATGCCTAGAATTCTGGAACAAGATTCAGTGGCAGATCATTACTGTAGCCCCGAAGTTATGAAAATGATGACTGGAGAAAATCTAGTTATTTCTACGGTCAAGAAATGCAAGACATTTTCACTAGAATTGTAATTTTGGTTTTTGTAGTTCTGTAATGAAGAGTTACAGATTTGAATAGTTACCCATTAAACCCACACAGTATGCTCTAATATGTTAGAGCAGTGTTTCTCAACCTTGGCCACTTGAAGATGTCCGGATTTCAACTCCCAGAATTCCCCAGCCAGCATTCGCTGGCTGGGGGATTCTGGGAGTTGAAGTCCGGACATCTTCAAGTGGCCAAGGTTGAGAAACACCGTGGCACGACAAAACCGCGCTCGACTAAGCCGCGCCCGATTAAACCGCGTCGCTGACGTCATCAACAGGGCGACAACAGCGAGCGCAGAGAAAGAAGGGCGCTTTAAATAGCGCTTAGAAAGCAAGCCGATTCAACTTAAGGTAAGGGTTAGGTTTAGGGTTAGCTTTAGGGTTAGGTTTAGGGTTACGTTAAGGGTTAGGGTTAGGTTTAGGGTTAGGTTAAGGGTTAGGGTTAGGTTTAGGGTTAGGTTAAGGGTTAGGATTAGGTTTAGGGTTAGGTTAAGGGTTAGGTTTAGGGTTAGGTTAAGGGTTAGGTTTAGGATTAGGTTTAGGGGGGTTAGGTTTAGGTTTAGGGGTTAATTTTAGGTTTAGCGTTTACAGCGTGCTTCTGTCTCCGCACTGTTGTTGCCCTGTTGATGACGTCAGCTACGCAGTTTCGTCGAGCGCGGTTTAGTTGAACGCGGTTTTGTGGTGGAACCGAGAAACACTGTGTTAGAGTAAGTGGCCAAAGAGAAAAGTACTGTATTGTAAGGTGTGAAAATTGTGCACATATGCTTTGCCCGAGGTAACATCTGTTAACTGAGGCTTATCAAATCAGAATCTCTGTTAAATGCACAGATATGTGCATGGATATTTAGACACATTAAGCAAGTGAAACTCTCTTTCTCCACAACACAATGCATAAATAATTGCTTAGCATAACACACACTGCAGCCAAGAGAGCTAGCAAATGCAGGGAGGCCGAAATAATAGCAATTACTGTAACAAACGCATACGGGCAAATTCCTGCATTTGAAATTTTATAATACCAATTGTTTATGTTTAAAATATTGTAATGAAACTAGTTGTTCACCTCAGGCTAAAGCCCACGGGAGAATTAGGAGATCGACTTATGTTATTGCTACGTTAGTTTCTCAAGAGTCGTGTTGAGCAGAATTGCCAAAACTCAGGTTCATCTTTCGGTGTAACTTTAACATTAAATCATATAAAGTATTTCTCTTCACTCAATGTAATAATAATAAACCGAACAGGTTATGATGAGCAAGTGTGTACATACAGGCACAATTGTATGAAGTAGTAGAACAAAAGAATCACAGCTTTTTTCTACCCTTCTTATTATTTTCAGCACATTCTATCTAATGCAGTGTTTCTCAACCTTGGCAACTTGAAGATGTCTGGACTTGAAGTCCCAGAATTCCCCAGCCAGCGCATGCGCTGGCTGGGGAATTCTGGGACTTCAAGTCCAGACATCTTCAAGTTGCCAAGGTTGAGAAACACTGATCTAATGTTACAGAGTTTAAAAATAATAGCTTATCAGAGACCACTTCAGACTGACAATTTTTACACATCCGGCAATAATGCATTTCAGGGACTTATTCCACCATCTCGTTAAATTAACTTCATTCATGCTTTTGTGTATCTGCTTCTAAGATGCATAACAGAGACTATGGTACAGTTGTCAATTAATCAAGGCAAGCCTGTCTTTATACATGACAACCAAGCCATGTTTGAATTTGGGTAACATGGAAAAGAAATGAATAACATCTGTAATACTCTCTGGTCTATGAGTACACATGGTTATGTAGGTCCTGGCCATAAACAGACTTAAGGTGACACTTTTTGGCACCAATAGTGCAACAGCAACAGCAGAAGCAGCAGCAGCAGCAACAACAACAGAAATTGTGCAAAAACAAGCAAAGAAAATCAAGAATTGGAACGTCCCTGGTTTAGGGTTGCATGGATTCTGATTGAAATAACTAACAAGTTTCCATGAAAGATTAGCAAACCAATATATACTAGGTTAGATACGATGTGTTAGATTTCAATGTGACTTCACATGTATACTGTTTTTCTTTAATTTCTCTGTAAAAATAGGATAAGTTAAGGACATTGACATATAGTGGAAATACACCAAGGAGCGGAGGAGTGGGAAAGAAGAAAGATGGGCAGAGAGGGATGGGAGAGAGGGTGGGGGGGGAAGTTGAGAAGGAAGGGAGGGAGTGGATCAGGAGAGAGGAGTGGTAGAGGGGGAGGGGAAGTAGGGTAGAGGGGAATGATGGAGGGAAGATAGAAAGTTGGAGGGGGTGGAAGAAAGAGGTGTATGGAGAGGAGAAGAGGTATATTTGATTTTGATTTTGATTTTATTAATATTTATAGGCCGCCCTTTTCCCTGAGGGGACTCAGGGCGGCTTACATAAAATAAGGAAGGGGGAGTACAGACAATAGACGCAAACAATACATAGAAGTAAAATAGTAAGCAACATTCATTCATCATTCGGGTGGGGACAGATTATCTTTAGCCCCAGGCCTGACAGGCTAGCCAGGTCTTAAGGGCTGCGCGGAAGGTCTGGAGGGTGGTGAGGGTACGAATCTCCACGGGGAGATCGTTCCAAAGGGTCGGAGCTACTACTGAAAAGGCTCTCCTCCGTGTGGTTGCCAGTCGGCACTGACTGGCAGATGGAACTCGGAGGAGGCCTAATCTATGTGATCTAATTGGTCGCAGGGAGGTAATTGGCAGGAGGCGGTCTCTCAAGTACATTGGGTTTCTATTGTTTGGGGTGTTGTTGACAAGAGGAATTGCTGTGATTATTGTTTAATGTTGTATGGCGTTGGCTATGCACAGTATATATGTGAGTGTATGAAAATGAAAAAATGGAAAATAAAAAACATTATCTAGGAAAAAAAAAGAAAGATTAGCAAACCAGATGAATCAGGTTTTAGAAACACCAGAACCTGAAAAATGGCTAACAATTGGAAGAATTGTTTGGATTCAGAAGGATAAAACTAAAAATTACAGGCTAATCACTTACCTGCCAACAACATACAAATTACTTACCAGCATTATTGCGAACCAAATTTATTAATAGCTAGAAAACAAAGGCTTTGCTGCCTATAGAACCAAAGGGGTGCTGCAAAAATTCAAGAGGAACTAACGACCAGCTGATGATTGATAAACTGGTTTTTGAGGAGTTCAAAGAAAAGACGAACACATTTGTTCATGGCCTGGATTGATAAGAAAGCATTTTGATTCCGATCCACACAGCTGGATTGAGAAATGCTTAGACATTTTTGAAATTAGCAGCAACATCTAGAAATCCCTGAGGACCTCCATGAAGCTATGGCAAACTAAGGTGATGGCCTGTGGAGATAAAAATTGGTGAAGTTGAAATCAAACAAGTAATCTTCCAAGGAGACTCACTGTCACTTCGGACGGCACCTAAGAGCCGAGGTGGCGCAGTGGGTAGAGTACAGTACTGCAGGCCACTTCAGCTGACTGCTAGTTCAGCAGGTCAGCGGTTCAAATCTCACCGGCTCAAGGTTGACTCAGCCTTCCATCCTTCCGAGATGGTTAAACTGAGGACCCGGATTGTTGTTGGGGGCGATATGCTGACTCTATAAACCTCTTAGAGAGGGCTGAAAGCCTTATGAAGCGGTATATAAGTCTAACTGCTATTGCTATTGCTATTGTTATTTGTACTTTTGATGGCGCCACTAGCAATAGCACTTAGACTTATATAACATTTCACAGTGCTTCACAGACCACTCTAAGTGGTTTACAGAGTCAGCATATTGCCCTCAACAATCTGGCTCCCTATTTTACCCACCTCTGAAGGATGTAAAGCTGAGTCAACCCTGAGCTGGTGAGATTTGAACTGCCAAATTGTTAGCAGCCAGCAGTCAGCAGAAGTAGCCCGCAGTACCGCATTCTAACCACTGCGCCACCACTTTGAACCAAACAAACTGTAGCTATGCTTAAAAAGGATTGAAACTTTCCCATTTGCTCTACATCAGTGGTTCCCAAACTTGGCAATTTTAAGACTTGTGGACTTCAACTCCCAGAATTCTCCAGCCAGCAGACCTGGGAGTTGAAGTCCACAAGTCTTAAAGTTGCCAAGTTTGGGAACCACTGCTCTACCTGGAAAAACAAAAACTGAATTAAGCTTACTACTGAAATGGACTGAGGAGTTTAGCAGAGACATTGAAGTGCAATTTGGCATTGACAAATGTGCAACAATTGCTGTTAAGGCAAGAAAAATAATTGAAGATGATGGATTTGAACTTGATAATGTAGAGGTGATAAAAGCAGTAACACCAGAAGAAGGGTACAAGTACTTAAGAGTTTTGGAAGCTTCTGGCCTGTTGCACAACCAAGTCAAGGAAGCTACTTCAACAAAATACATAAAGTGAGTCCAGAGAATCTTGAGATTAAAGCTGGGTGGAGAAAATATCATAAAGCCAATTAACTCCTGGGCAGTGCCTGTAATATAATACTCAGCTGGAATAATTGATGAGTCTCAGCTAGAACTTGATAACTTGGATCAAAAGACAAGAAAACTAATGACAATGCACCATGATCTGCACCCAAAAAATATATCATATTAATTGAGTGTACTTGCCTATATCTCAGGATGGAAGAGGACTCTTACAGGAGAAATGAACTATGGAAGAAGAAAGACGTGGTGTCACGACTCCTTCACTTAAAAACCAAGAAAGAAACCACTCAACTCCATGTTTCAGAATTAAGTGTACTTTTACTGATTATAAACGATGAGAAGCAAAGCAAAGCTGGATCTGAGCAAAAGAGCGCGAAAGCAATAGATCTCAATACATGATTGAGTCCCCTCCCCTTGGTACCCCAGTCCACAATCCAATCAATAGCAATAGCAATAGCAGTTAGACTTATATACCGCTTCATAGGGCTTTCAGCCCTCTCTAAGCGGTTTACAGAGTCAGCATATTGCCCCCAACAACAATCCGGGTCCTCATTTTACCCATCTCGGAAGGATGGAAGGCTGAGTCAACCCTGAGCCGCTGAGATTTGAACAGCCGAACTGCAGAACTGCAGTCAGCTGAAGTAGCCTGCAGTGCTGCATTTAACCACTGCGCCACCTCAGCTCTCAATCATATATCACCACAACTGTCAGATGGGAAACATCTTCAAAAATCATCATCAGGTTGGAATGCTGGACAGTTGGCCTTGGCGGGAAACTCCCCTCCTTTCCTCATGCGCAAACGAATGGTGAGAACCACTCCCAATTAACAGTCCTCCTGCACAGATTATTTCCCCCACCCAAATACCATGCCCCCCCTCCCCGTTTCAATGGCAGCCGAAAAGCAAGCAATAAAACAGAGGCTGACAGGTGTCTTAAATGACCTCATAAAAAAAGCAAAAGAGATGAACAAGGGAAACAAGATTCTGGGGTACTTTTGGATCCAAACAGACAGATAGTTGGCTTACAACATATCTGACATTACTGTTGAGGAAAAGAAAAAAGTTTGGTTCATTGATATTGCAATACCAGGTGATGCACAAATTGAGGAGGAAGAGCTAGAAAAAAAAACCCCAAATATTGTGAATTGCAAATTGAAATTGAGTAATTATGGAGGAAGAAATAGTACCGATAGTAATAGGAGCCCTTGGAGCAATACCCAAAGGGTTGCCTAGATACATGGAAATTTTGAACTTATTAGATTTGAATATCCTGACTTTGCAAAAGAAAAATCACCCACCTTACTCGGAACTGCCTGTATATTCAAATGACTTGAACTGTTTGGTTTTTATCAGTCCCAGACTGTGAATTGAGTTGAAGATTATTATTATTATAATATAATTATCAGTGGTGATACTGATAGACTTTACCTGCCCTGAAAATCAGGTGGCAGAGGATTATTACAAGTGAAGCAAACAGTTGAAGAAGAAAAACATGCACTGGCTGATTATTTAAAAGAAAGTCAAGAACATCTATTAATCGAAGTAAAGAACAAAAATCTACTGAAGGCCCAACAGACGAAACAAGAATACAGAAAAGATGTGATAAAATCAAGAATGGAGAGTTGGCAGAACAAAGCACTGCATGGCCAATTTCTGGAAAAAATAAAAGATAAAGTGGACAGTGAACAAACTTGGTTATGGTTAACAACAGGTACATTAAAGAAAGAAACAGAGTCGCTAATCCTGGCTGCGCAAGAACAAGCTATCTGCACAAATGCCATTAAGGCCAAAATCGAAAAATCCTCTGATGATGCCAAATGCAGACTTTGCAAAGAAGCTGATGAAACTGTTGATCACATACTCAGCTGCTGTAAAAAAATCGCGGAGACTGATTGTAAATTGCGGCACAATTCAGTAGCACAAATGATCCATTGGAATTTGTGCAAAAATTATAATATTAAAGCAGCAACAAACTGGTGGGAACGTCAGCCTGAAAAAGTCACCGAAAATCAGATGGTCAAGATCTTGTGGGATTTCCGTATACAAACGGACAAAATACTGGCGCATAATACACCAGACATAACACTGGTTGAGAAAAATAAGGTTACAATCATAGACATCGCAATACCAGGTGATAGCAGGGTCGCCGAGAAGGAACATGAAAAAAAATAGCAAAATACCAGGGCTTAAAAATTGAAATCCAACGATTATGGCACAAACCAGCAGTGGTAATTCCAGTGGTAATTGGCACACTGGGTGCTATTCCGAAAGCACTGGAATTACATTTAAAACAGTTAAAAATTGACAAAATCACCATCAGTCAAATGCAAAAAGCCGCACTGCTTGGATCTGCACGCATATTACGAAAATACGTTACGACGTCCTAGGCCCCTGGGTGGGGCCCGACTAGTAACCAATGCCAAATCCGGCGAAACAACTGGCCACTGTGATACAATTGTATAATAATAATAATAATAATAGGTAATCGGCACACTGGGTGCTATTCCAAAAGCACTGGAATTACATTTAAAACAGTTAAAAATTGACAAAATCACCATCAGTCAAATGCAAAAAGCCGCACTGCTTGGATCTGCACGCATATTACGAAAATACGTTACGACGTCCTAGGCCCCTGGGTGGGGCCCGACTAGTAACCAATGCCAAATCCGGTGAAACAACTGGCCGCTGTGATACAATTGTATAATAATAATAATAATAATAGGTAATCGGCACACTGGGTGCTATTCCAAAAGCACTGGAATTACATTTAAAACAGTTAAAAATTGACAAAATCACCATCAGTCAAATGCAGAAAGCCGCATTGCTTGGATCTGCACGCATATTACGAAAATACGTTACGACGTCCTAGGCCCCTGGGTGGGGCCCGACTAGTAACCAATGCCAAATCCGGTGAAACAACTGGCCGCTGTGATACAATTGTATAATAATAATAATAGAAAAACTCATTTTTTTTCTTGGAATTATGTGTACATTAACGTTTGAAAAGTGGCAGCATGAGATTAGAAGACCCAGTACATGATGACCTCGGATTCAGATTAACATCTATGGGGTGAGATGGCTAGTATCTAAATTTAATAAAATAAATAAATAAGCACTTCCCCTGGAGTCAGCTGGATTTGGGAAGAAACGATTCAGGAGTTGGTTTTAAAATACCTTTATACTTGTATAATGTGAAATAACAAGGGGTGCTTTGAAAATCACTGTATGTTCTTCTGCTTTTGCTACTTCAGTGACACTCTGTTTTCTGGAGGCCTGAATATTTACTCTCAAGGTTTTTCTGCCTTCTCTTTTCCCAAAGGGCTAGCTATGCTAGTCTGTCATAATAAAGCACATAATACTACTGGCACAAGTAACACGGCTTGGCTGTTTTTTTGTTCCTTTTTAAAAATCTTCACTAGCTGTCAATATGATGAATGTGTTTAAGAGAAGAGCCTTGTAAAGCTCTCATCCCTTTGGTGATTTGGAATGCCATTAAAACTGATGATTCCACAGAGCTTTGAGAACAGATGTGAGATTTGGGGGCATCTCCTGCTCTGAGCGTGGAAACTGCAGATGTTTTGTGAGGCCTTTTTGGCTTTGTCATGTCAAGTATTATTTATCCTGCTTTTATATTTGAATGTTTGCATTTTGGAAACCACAGAGTCATGTTTGGATTAAAGAGACATATAGTTGAGGGCAAATAAGTATGTCAGTATCAGAGGTGGGTTCCTACCAGTTCGCACCAGTTCGGTAGAACCGGTTCGTCAAATCTACCGAACCAGTTAGAAGAGGTTCCACCAGAAAGTAGGTCACACCTACAGAAGAGGTTCCAAAAATTCTTGAAACCCACCATACACACACAGAGAGAGAGAGAGAGAGAGAGAGAGAGAGAGAGAGACAGACAGACAGAGACAGAGACAGAGAGAGACAGACAGAGAGAGAGAGAGAGAGAGAGAGAAAGAAAAAGAGAAAGAGAAAGAGAAAGAGAAAAAGAAAGAAAGGAAGGAAGAAAGAAATAAAGAAAAAAAGAAAAAAAGAAAAAGTGAGAGAGATGAAAGAAAATAAGGAAAAAGGGACAGAGAGACAAAAGGAAGGAAAGAGAGAGAGAGAGAGAGAGAGAGAGAGAGAGAGAGGGAGAGAGAGAACACATGGCCGGCAAGCCACTCCCACCAGGTCACATGGCCGGCAAGCCACTCCCACCAGGTCACATGGCCGGCAGGCAAGCCACTCCCACAAAAGAGGCCACACCCACCGAGTAGGTTCGAAATTTTTTTGAAACCCACCACTGTTAAGTATGTGCAGGTACATGCAAGCAGGAGGGAGAAACTCCACCCTGAACATTTAAGGAATTATCTTAAACATCCATTCTCTCTTTTCTTTAAAAAAAAAGTATTTTATTTTAAAAACATCTAGATGTAGACTTACGTTTTATAAAAAAACAAAAACAAAAGAGGCCTTGCTATGCTGTTTAAAACCTGTGCATTGCTTATTTCTTATAGATTTAACATTGTGTATGTATGTGTATTGAAGATAGAAGTATGTATCTTCAATACACATGGAAAGATAGACAGAGGTGGGTTTCAAATATCGGCGCTACTGGTTCGTTCGTGCTCGCGCGTGTGTGTCTCCCCCCCCCCCACCGCCACGACCGGTTCGGCTGATCCGGGACGAAACAAGAGCAACCCACCTCTGAAGATAGAGGTATATTTCTCTTAAGGCAGAATAAATGTGGAGAAAGGAAAACTCATCTGTTTCAGAAAATGTGAACTGCCACTTCCAGAATTTCTCTTACAGACTGGAAGAAAAATATTGTGGATACAAATTAGTCTCTGCTCTTCCAGTTTCATAAGTTGTGGATTTAAAATCAAATCCTCAAGCTTTGCTTTAAAACCTACCAGAGATACGTTGCAGAGAAAGATGAGATATCTGGGGAGATGCTTACCTGTTATTAAAGCCATGGAATTAGAGACTCTCAGCAAACTTGAGATTCCCTTCTTGGCCACTGCAATCATTCACTTCTGATCTGACACACTGGTGGCTTCCACTGGGTACTTGCTTAAATCTCGTTATACCATGTTCAGAACCAGGCTTTGGAATCAGTAGTTCATTATGGTGAATTATGTTAGCCTTGTCTGCATATGGAAGTTAAGCAGGATTAAGCTGGGTTAGTACTTGGACGAGAGACTTCAAGTGAATATTGGTATTGCTAAGCAGACTAGGAACTTGAAATATATCTAGGAAGAGGAAAACTGCAACTACGTGCCCATCATTGCCAAGAAAACTGCATGGATGCTTTCATCAAGTCCTCAAAAATGGAGCCTATATTGCTGTATAAATTCAAAATTTATCATAGGCGACCAAGTAATGGATGCAAAATACTTTTTCTAGATAATAGACATATAATTTCAGGGAAGTTCTTGGGAGCTGTAAACCATATTCATTTTTTTAAATCTAAAGGTAGGAAGACTGGACTATTTTTACTACCAAAAACAGTTGACCAATTTTCTGATCCCTATTGTATAGGCAAGCAGGGACTTCATGCCTTAGCTTATTTCTGGAAGCAGCTTGGGGAAACACGGTATTTTGTCAAGGGATGAATACCAGCAAACTAAATGGCGTCTCTGTGCCTGCTTTGAAAGAGATTGGATTATGGACAATCTCACTGTGTTCAAGGAGAGATAGAGGGATAGTGCAGTCTCCTTAACTGTATTTTTTGTCTTAGGCTTGATTGAAATGTTCAGTTGGGGCAGAATCGAGCACTCATTGGCACACTTGTCTTTTGAAATCTACTTTGCCAGCATACATCTCACACCAAATGAAAACAGGAATAGAATGACTAGACTGGAAGAGTCATTATTCATAAGGGAGAAGTCCATGGTTAGCACAGGGGCATCCCAACACTCAAAAAAAAAAATACGAGGAGAAAGAACATAGAAAGAAAGAATATAGATTTTGCTCTGTTGCGGAATCCTATATTGATCTAAACACTAGTCCTCACTGTTCCTCCCAGTTCCTTTTTGATTCATACAACAGTCACAAGAAGGTCTTTCTCTATTCTTAAATATACCTAGCTGGGTCTTCCTAATTTCATTTTGCTACTATTACTACTATTGCTACTACTAATCTTCTTTATCTTTCTCTCTACCATTTTTTAAAAAAGTGGTAGAAATGATGCTTCATTGTCAGGAGATGGTACTAGCAGGCTGTGATGTTCTCTTTTTGCTTACTGCCCGAAAACTGCCCAGTGTCATTTGGAGGCAGCCTCAGAAATGAAATTATAAAATAAATAAATAAATATGTGTAATATGTGTTCTGACCCCCACCCCTCGGCCCACACCAAAGCACTCCGAGCCAAAGATACTTTAAAGGAATTTATTAACAGACAGACAGGTCCTTGGCAGCAATCCAGCACAGACAAGCCTTGGCAGCAATCCAGCCTGCCAAGCTCACAATAATGTTCTCCAACATTAGTTCCTGCGTTGACTTCTGCAAAAGGGGCATGTGCACAAGCAGTCGTTTTATAGTTTGGAGAGGAGCCTAATGACCACCAGGTGAGTGCAATTGCCTCCTGTAACTGCGTAATTGTTCCTTACGCCTATTAGCTCTCCAGTGCCGGGCATCTAGGAACAACTCTCTTGGCTCCTCACCACTGCTGACGTCTGGATCACACTCCCTTGTATCCTCCCCACTGGTCCAAGGCTCAGGCGCCTCCTGGTGGCCAACCAGCCTCTCTGCGCCCTGCTCGGAGTCGGAACCCTGTCCAGGGTCCTCCACATCCTCCAGAGCCGACTCATAGGGCCCCTCGCTGTCAGAGTCTGGTGGCAGCTCCAACGGCTCCTGCTGGGCCACAACAAATATGGTCGCAAAGTCTTACTCTGTAGGTATACCAATTGTTTATTGATATTATTTTCTATAGAGAGCAAAAACCATGGCTTCACTAACTGTGGAGGACTTTATAGGTAGTGTCAAAAAACCCCAGAACAATCACAAAGAAACTGTTAACACCCCACACTCTTCTTAGGGAAAGTTGGCCACTGAGCCATCAGTAATGATTGTATGGAGCCCAGTCCTCATTTTCTTGACTATGACTATGGCAAAGCCTCCCAGATATTTGCTCACAACTCCAGGCTTGCAGTCCCCCCCCCCAAAGGCAATTTACAGGAAGGACTGCATTTAGGCAGGGACAGATACCCCTAAACTAAGGCTTATATTGTCCCTTTGATAATATTGGCCTTTATGGGTGGTACCTTCCATCCATACTATATTGACTACATCTCCAATAATTGCTTTACCAACCCCATCACTGCCACATCTATGAATTCACAGATTGACAGCAGAAGGAGAAATCAAATTCCTGTTTCATAAAGCGTGTACCATAAACTAACTCCCAGGATTAATCATTAGCATGAATCCCTGAGCAGGCTGTAATTAATCCCAAATCACCAGTTGCCATCAAATGCAGAGAAATTTAACATGCTGGAGTTGTTTCCACCAAAAGGCAAGGCTGTATTCTAGCTCCTTTACTTTTTAATATGTACATCGATTCAATAATTCAGACTCTCTCTCGTCTTCTAATCATCACTCTCCAATGTTTGAAGATTGTGCTATTCCAGCCTTGAAATATGCAGGCGATGTGTTAATTTTGTTTGTCTCTCAGGTGCAAACGAAAAGGGCACTGAGGACATTGGCTTCCTTTTGTCTAAACTCCAACACCCTTGTAATAAATTATCAAAAACTTTAAAGTGTTAGTGTTTGCATGCCACAACAGCAGTGGTGGGTTTCAAAAATTGTTCGAACCTACTCTGTGGGTGTGGCCTCCTTTGTGGGAGTGGCTTCAGGGGTAGCCTGAAAAGGTATAAACATTTAAAGACATAAAAAACACGACCATGTATCCCTGGATTCTAAAATTTGTACAATCCACTATTCTAGTCTACACCTCCACATGTGTCCATGTGTCAAAGCATGATCATTTTTGGCAAGGGAGATCCAAGTCATTGTTTACCAAAAGAATCTATACTGTCAATACAGTCTACAGTCTCCTTCTATTTTGCTCACTGAAAATGGGACGGGGGATTTTTTTCCAGACACTCAACAAGTTCATCCAGCCTTTAATGTTCAGGATGAGCACATGCTTTTTTAATTCAGTGAGCAGGTTAGTTCACTTCAATAGGCCTAAAGGATGCATACTTTTCTACTTTGATCTTCCCAACCTACAAGAGTTTCCTTGAGTCAATGACATCTGCCTCTCTTGTAGCGATTACATCAACTTGAAGGAATCCTGACCTCCTTTCCTGAAGTTCAAAAAAAGGGAGTGCTTTGATCTGAGGTGACACTTTTACTAAAAGTTGCATTGATCTCAACCAACCTTTATCCTCTGATCTTCTAGCCACACAATTACCATGCTTCTTAAAGCACTTAATATTAAAAGGCTACTAGCCATTTACATTGAAGGGAGGAGGTTAGGGGATTGTAGAGTAATTCAAATGTTTTGCAAGTCCTAACAGGAATCTGCTTATTCAGATTAAGATAAAGAAATCATCTTCTTGCATATCAACTTCCTAAATTTGACTGTCTGAACTATAGAGCAGACTTTTAGATTGATAGCATTTTCCAAGGAACAGATACCTGAGAAGGGACCTTGTACAAAGATGGACCTGAGTCTTTCAGAATGCAAGTGATGTGTTTTTGCCTAAAAGCTTGGCTAAAGGTTAACCTTTAACCCAGTGGTGGGTTTCAAAAAGCAATAGCAATAGCAGTAGACTTATATACCGCTTCATAGGGCTTTCAGCCCTCTCTAAGCGGTTTACAGAGAGTCAGCATATTGCCCCCAACAATCCGGGTCCTCATTTTACCCACCTCGGAAGGATGGAAGGCTGAGTCAACCCTGAGCCGGTGAGATTTGAACCGCTGAACTGCTGATCTAGCAGTAGCCTGCAGTGCTGCATTTAACCACTGCGCCACCTCGGCTCTTATAGTGTGCTCTTATAAAAAGATAGTGTGATATGGGTGTACTTTGGCATATATAATAAGACTTTGTGTGTTGTTCTTGTTACAGGTGGGGTATGGAGCTGAGATTGTATATTTGTATATTTAGTCTCAAATCTTCAATTCCTTTGCAGTTTTGGTAGATATATTTAAATTATATCTTCTGACTATCTCTTAAACTAAATCCAGCATTCTATTGAATGCAGAATTCTGATACTGACTTGATCTGCATACTGATTGATGTGTTTTTTTAATCTTTCAACACATTTTTAAAAAATTAGTTGTGGAATGGAATCCTAATTATGCAGAGATTCTTCTCTCTTGCTCCCCCCCGAATGCCATGTGCACGTGCAAATGTTTTATTGTAAGAATTTACTTGCATTAAAAAAATAATAATTCTCTCATCATTGAGATTGTAGCTGTAGGTAGTTAAAACAGCACAGCTATAAACAGTAGAGTGGTACCCATAAACTTGAAAGAATACTTAGGTTGAGAGATTATAGGAGAATATAATTAGTGAGAAAAAGAAAATCAGTGCAATACTTAAAAGTATCCAGTGGAAAACCAAAATAGTGACACTACAAATAATATTGCTTGAATGCCACTTCTTTGTAGTTTAATTTTTATGCATGAAGTTCATAAATTTCTTGGCTTTCCAACCTTCATCTCATGTAGCTGCCCTGCAAAGTTTATGCCTCTTCTATTTTCTCTAAATAAGTCAAGTTACATAATTTGGGACAATAAGTCAAAGGTTGACATGAAGTCTAAAACACCACAGTTTTAATCTGAATATTTCACGCAGATATTTCAGTGTGAAAGTCTCCTGTCATTTTTTGTTTTGCCAAATATGCATTATGTTCTGTAACCCATATGTTGCAATATTATGAACCATTTAATAAATGGTGCAACATTTAAAAATAATGTAAATAGACCAATTATTGTTCTCTCCCAGCCCTGTTATTTCAGAAACGATTCTTAAGGCAAGCAGAAATGGCAGGATTTTCATCCAGTTTGATAATAAAATAACTGATATGTGACATCACTTTCAATTGGATAATGCGAGATTAATTGATCAATATTTAGTTGTTTCAGCCTTGAGCACTGAGCAGTAAGTTAGCGGTTGGTAGTCATGATCTGTGGCTACCAAAAATGCTGAACTCACAATTTCTAGTTCCTGAATATGTGGCTCTATTCCCTCTCAAATTTCTAATGGAAAAACAAAGAAGCCTTTAGAAAGTCATATCACCAAAACCTGGGAAAAAAGGAGAAAATATCATAAAATAAAATATTTTGCATGCTATTGTGAATCTTTGGTCTGTCTACAGGCGACAACTAAAAGTAATAGCAAAATTTCAATGACTGCAAAAAAATTACCAGTAATTGAAATTGCATTAATTTAAAAAATTGCCAAGGGCTAGAGACACTGTTGAACTTATTGTAGTATGATGTAAATTTTTTAAAATCTGTTTTATATTTTCCATGTATTTTAAAATATAAGTTGCAATTCTTCCATCAACCAAAACTGACTACCTACTGGCTGATTTAATAGTAGCCTGGAATAATTTGCAGGGACTTTAATATTCTGCTTGGATTCCTGAAAGTAATGACCTAATCTTTTCAGTTTGCCTGGAAGAATATATACCTATTTAAAAGGAACCTTTGGAGGCTGAGAGACGCAATACTAAAGGAGAAATGACTGATTAATGCAGTGCTGTTTCATTCAGTGATATATCAGGGCATGAAGAACAGTGAGAATGTGCAGTGTGGCTCTAAAAGTTATTAGATATCCAATCAAATACAGTCAATTATTGATCGACTCACAAATCCATTTATTGGGCTCCTCTATGATTTGGCACATTGCTGCTATGACTTAAAAAACAATCAGCTTTCATGTGTGAAATACATAGACCAATTGTAATTACATGCACAAAAAAACTAGCTGTATATAACAATATCACTGAAAACATAATACTTTGTTTGGAAGTAGTGGGAGTTATTGATTGGGGCTGTAGGTCAGGTTTAGTGTTTTACAGAATTCTTTCTCATAAATAAAAGGGAGTATCCACCATGAAGATTGATATCATACAGCTAAGAGATGGATATCATTCAGTATAACCCTGTATTCTTCAATATCTTTATAAATGACTTAGATGAGGGAATAGAAGGGGAGATTACCAAATTTGCGGATGGTACTAAGCTGGCAGGAATAGCCATTGGCCTAGAAGATAGGCTCAAGATCCAGATGGATCTTGACAGACTTGAACACTGGGGCCTATCTAACAAAATGAAATTCAATGTAGAGAAAAGCAAAGTCTTACACTTAGGTAAGAAAAACCAAAAGGATACATATAAATTGGGTGAAACCAGGCTTAATAGCAGTGACTGTGAGAGGGATCTTGGAGTCTTAGTGGACAACCTGCTAAATATGAGCCAGTAGTGTTCAGCGGCAGCCAAAAAGCCAATGCAAACCTAAATTGCATTAACAAAAGGATACAATCAAGATCAAGTGAGGTCCTAATACCACTCTATAAACCACTAGTAAGACCACATCTAGAATACTGCATCCAGTTTTGGTCACCACAGTATAAAAAAGATGTTGAGAGTCTAGAGTGGAGAGAAGAGCAACCAAGATGATTAGGGGACTGGAGATTAAAACATACAATGAATGGTTGCAGGAACTGGGCCTGCAGTCTAGTGAAGAGAAAGACCAGTGGATACATGATAGCAGTGTTCCAATATTCCGCAAAGCCACCAAGTCCTGGCTGCTCCAGCAGGCCGGGGGGCTTGTGAAACATCCAGCCCCACAGAAATTGTGAACGTTGCGGTTTTTGTTTTAAAGTGTTGTCTTTGTCCAGTTTCCCCTTCCCTTGTCTATTGTGAGCCGCCCGGAGTCCTTCGGGAGTGGGCGGCATACAAGACAAATAAATACAAATACAAATATAAATACAATATTTGAGGGGCTGCCACAGAGAGGAGGGAGTTAAGCTATTCTCCAAAGCACCTGAAGGCCAGATAAGGAAGAATGAATGGAAACTGACCAAGGAGAGATTCAACCTAGAAATAAGGAAGAACTTTCTGACAGGGAGAGCAATCAACCCATGGAACAGAAGTTGCCTTCAGAAGTTGTGGGAGCTTCATCACTGGAAGCTTTCAAGAAGAGACTGGACTGCCATCTGTCAGAAATGGTGTAGGGTCTGCTTGTTGGATGGGTGTGGGGTTGGACTAAATCATCTACAAAGTGCCTTCCAACTCTGTTAATCTGTTTAAAAAGTATTTCTTCTAAATAGTCAACCTATGTCTTTAATGAGGCTGAAGGATGAATTGTAGGTTGCAGACAGATGCAAGTAATGAAGTTAGAAGAACTAGAGACTTGTGCAAAGACAAGTAAAAGAAAGGGGATTTTTGGGTGAAACAATGTATACTGTTTCCCCCTTCCACAGCACCACCTGCAAATCATTCTTCGGGACTAGTTCTTCACTCAACCTGATCCATTTGGTATGTGATTGAGTACTTGGGTACTTGAGAGACCGCCTACTGCCAATTACCTCCACTAGACCGATAAGATCGCATCGATTAAGCCTCCTCCGAATCCCATCTTCTAGCCAGCGCAAACTGGCAACTACCCGGAGGAGAGCCTTCTCGGTGGCTGCTCCGTCCCTTTGGAACGAACTCCCCGTGGAGATTCAGACCCTCACCACCCTCCAGTTCTTCCGCGCCGCTTTAAAGATCTGGCTGTCCCGGCTGGCCTGGGGTTAAGATTGTAGCCCCACTCGAATTGTGCGATTGTTGTGTTTTCTTTTTAACATGCTGTATTGTCTATTGTTTGTCTTCTCCCCCTCCCTCTTTTGAATTGTGAGCCACCCTGAGTCCCCCCAGGGAAAAGGGCGGCATACAAATAAAGGCAAAACAAAACAAAACAAAAAGAGACATTGCAAGAATAACTACTTCCTTAGTATAACTTCATATGTTCATGTTAATAAAAACTAATGGGGTGGGGAGGGTGGGAAGATAAACATTAAATACAAAGTCCATAAAGTGACCTCAAATTGCAGGATTTCCCGACATATTTTGAATATTACTGTAATTCAGATTCTTTAGTGCAAATCAAACATTCTCAAATGGGGACATAGAACTTTAAATTGAAAGTCACTTTTTCCCCACTGATTTCACCATTTTTACAAATATAATAGTCATAGCAATAGGAATAGCGGTTAGACTTATATACCGCTTCATAGGGCTTTCAGCCCTCTCTAAGCGGTTTACAGAGTCAGCATATTGCCCCCAACAATCCGGGTCCTCATTTCACCCACCTCAGAAGGATGGAAGGCTGAGTCAACCCTGAGCCGGTGAGATTTGAACTGCCGAGCTGCAGAACTAGCAGTCAGCTGAAGTGGCCTGCAGTACTGCACTCTAACCACTGCGCCACCTCGAGTCATCCTGACTCAAGTTCTAGATAAGCTTTTTCTGAAGATGAAATAAGATAGGAGACAGGTTAAGGAATTTAGGGAAACCTTCTCTGAATCTTTCACTATACAGGTAGATCTTGATTTAGGACCACAATTGGGACCTGAATTGTGGATGCTAAATGACACAGTTATTAAGTGAATCCTGTGCCTGTACACCACTTTATGACCATGTTTACTACGGTTGTTATGTGAATCTTGTAGTCATTAAGCAAATCTGGTTACCCTCCTTGACTTCTTTTGTTGGAAGCTGGTTCGGAGGGTCTCAAATCACAATCATGTTTCAACTAGGTAGTTGTAAATATGAGTCAAGCTTCTGAATTGTGACTGTAAGGACAGTACAATGTTTATAACTTGAAGGATGGGTCATAAATCACTTTTTTTTCCAGTGCAACCATAAATATAAACCATTGTTAAATGGAATGGTCATAAATTAATCCATCCTACTGTCATTCCTCCTCTCCCATTCTGAAATATTAGTAAAGTCGCATCTGGCTGTGAGGGTGTAATATTCCGGAGCCTATATTTAAGCGAAAGGATTCCTACTCAGCAAGAAATGAAGACAGGGCTATATATTTGGTTTATCTGCAAACTGTGAGCTATCAAATATCCTGGAGGAGAAAACACACACACACACACAAACACACACACACACACACACACACACAGAGTTATATTTGTGCTAACAAAAAGGCAACAGTATAAAAAAATATTGGGTTTCTGCCTGGATGGTCTCTTGTGACGAGCCGAAGGACAGAGAATGGAAGTAGTGATCTTCCTCCTATATTTGGGCATACCGGGGGTTGTGACACTAAATACATACATACATACACACACACACACACACACACACACACACACACACACACACACACATATATAATCTATCTATCTATCTATCTATCTATCTATCTATCTATCTATCTATCTATCTATCTATCTATCTATCTATCCATCCATCCATCCATCCATCTATCATCTATATCTATCTATCTATCTATCTATCTATCTATCTATCTATCTATCTATCTATCTATCTATCTATCTATCTATCTATCTATCTATCTATCTATCTATCTATCGTACATTCTCTAGCATTTCTGGGCCACCAGTGGCCATGTAGAGATTAAGTTTATGGACAAACAGTACAGTCATTTTTATTTACCTGTAATCACATTACACATAACATGGCATACTAGATGGGACTATCATATGATTTCCACCAGCAATAGCTGTTGTCATCGAAGTTTCTTGCCACTCTTTCTTTTGTTGAAATGATAGGGTCACTAAGAGAAACCAAAATTAGGGTCTACAATCTCAAAGTACTGTAGGCTTCTTCTATGGGGAGAAAACTGAGAATTGACTTCTGTGAAGGAATTTCTATACCCTCTAAATACAATGGACAGAAATGTATTCTTGTGCACTTTTGGATTCTTCCCTCTTGGGTAAGGTTTTGTTGTATTCCTCCTTTTTAAATATATATCCAGTACATTTATATTACCTTCCCTCTCCGTTCCTGATAATATTAAAGACAAAACTGATACAGGCTTAACCATGGTAACTGGGGTGGAAATGCTCATCTCTAAACAATGTGGTTGTAAAAGACAATGTCATAGCATTGCATTGCTTAGCTTATTTTTCAGACTTTCAGAGACTGAAAGAGTTTCTTACAAAGCTATTATCCTATTACTCTTTCTTTATTTTAACCATAGAGATGGTTAAAAGTGAGAGTTTCTGTAATATGTGGTCCTCATTTAACCACCACTTGTTCAACTAATGTTCAAACTTGCAATAGCCAAATGGTAATTACATTCGGTCCTGGAAGTTCTGACTGACCCAGCACCCTGCAGTCATGTGGTCATAATTTGTGAACCTCTCTGTTGGCTTCCCACAAGCAAGTCAATGAGAAAGTTGAGAGGAAGTCAGAAATTGCAATCATCTGACATCCTGCTCAACAGGGTGGCCTTTCTTAATGATAGTAACTTGATAGTAACTGGGTAGTGCTGGGACATACAGTTGTTAAGCAGTATGGTCACATGACATTGTGCTTTATGCCTACACCACCTAATGGGGGAAATTTTCATCCCAATTACCATTGTTAAGTGAGGACCACCAGCATAATCTCTCTCCTAGCATAAATACTTCAGTTTTTTTCCTCTCACTAATACATTTAATGCTGTTTATTGCCCATGGAATCTAATTCTGATTTTATGGATTTTAATGAGAAGAAACAGGCCTGGAAAAGTGGTAAATTCAATGCATAATTACGGATTGAACTGTGGCTCCATAGGGAGAAGATGTCAAAACATATCCAGCTTTTTTGCTGTAAAAAAATGGAACTTGTCCAGCCATTTTGGCTATTGTGGGTGTTGGTGGTGGATTTTATTTGACTTGGATAATGAATTAAAAAACATAAAACAAGCTTTTGTTACTTGGTTGGCTATGAAATATTCCTTTCTGATGAAGATAGCTCTCTCAGTCATACGATTTTTGCCTTCTTTTCAAAATTAAATGGAATTGGGCTTTTAGTATTTTGTAATAGTTATCCTGCAGGCTCTTAAATTCTGTATGCATTTTTTTCTTTTTTTCCTCATCCATATATGAATGGTGTATGTGCATACATGTGCATGTCTGCCTCTCTGCTCATGTATTATGCCTAAATTTGTGGGAAGCAATTATAACTTCATGACCAAGAGTCAGATCATGCACATGGATACTGTGGGAGACAAATGTTCTACCCATGCTTTATGTTCTGAAAGGTTTATTGGGCAGAGCTGATGAATGAGACCAGCCTGATGATCGTGAAGCATAATGAGATAGAAAATAGAAACCAGACCGTTATATTTTCCATGGTGTGAAAAAACCATGGGCACAGAAAAGGACATTATTTATATCAGAGGTGTTGGTATCGCTAGAATAAGATGAGCTTGGAGCTTTTGTAGCAATGAAGAATTTATAGAGTCAGATGACAGTAAGATCATACCATTGTATTATCCGATGTTACATTCTGACTGTAATAATAACCGCACGATTTACAATATATTCTTTATCCTTCCTATGCTACAGCTTTGGTAACTTTGATGATTTTTGTGGGGCTTTTCTGCATTCTTGTGCCCGATGTGCCACATTTTTCGTTCAATTGTACCTTCGAGACCGCTTACTGCAACATACCTCCCATTGGCCAGTAAGATCCCACAGATTGGGCCTCCTTCAGAAGCCATTAGCCAGACAGTGTTGGCTGGTGGGCCCCCGGAGGAGAGCCTTCTCTGTGGCTGCTCCGACTCTTTGGAATCAGCTACCCCCAGAGATCCGGACCTTACCCACTCTCATGGCCTTCAGGGAAGCTGTAAAAACCTGGCTGTTCCAGCAGGCCTGGGGCTGTTGACCTCACTGTTGAGGTCCAGCCCCGATTAGAATGAACGTATGAGATGTTGCTATTTTAAACCGGTTTTTTTTGGTTATGTGTTCGTTATGTGTCTTTTTTCTTCTTTCTCTTTTTTGTAAGCCGCCCGGAGTCCTTTGGGATTGGGCGGCATATAAATTTTATAAATAAATAAATAAATAAATCTCCAATGGCATATTGTTCAAGTTCTTCCATTTGAGTGTTTGTGGATTTGGGGCTCCGAATGCCATTAAGAGTTTGCGCTTAAAGTTGAACTTGGCATTGGCACACAGTAACAAGGTTGCACAGTCTTTGAATGATTTAAAGCCAGGGGTTTTGGAGGCCGTTTCTGTTATGTAGGTTCATTTGCTAACGTGCTTGTAAAGCAAATCAGTTTCGCCAGCATTGAAAACTTGCTTTTCCACATAATCCTTTCCCTGCATAACACTTACAGGATATTTTTAAAATTCTTGCACATCCTCCTGATCTGCGGAATCTGCCTCATCTGCAAGTTTCACATTTTTCATGCTGTATCACCTTTTGAAATGCGCGAGCCAGCCAGCACTAGCCTGACCCTGGATAACATGAACATAAACTACTTTGACTTTCAGACTCAGAATAATGTTGTCTGCCACACTTTTTTAAAAAAAAATTCGCCATAGTTTCAGGAATTTGCCAATGTAGCCACTTTTCTATCTTTTTCCATAGTTTCATCATGCACTATAGATGTTTATAAGTTTAATAACATATATATGCCGCCCAATCCCGTAGGATGGCCAACTTGTAAAATGTGGTGACACTCACTTAACAACACTCTTGCTTAGCAACCAAAATGTTGGCTCAGGAACTCTGGCATTTGAAGCACGCAAGTCTTAAAGCTGTCAAGTTACAAGACCCTTGCACCCTTTAGAAAAAAAACCCAGGGGTGTTCAAACTTGACAGCTTTAAGACTTGTGGACTTCAACTCCCAGAATTCCTCCTCCAGTCATGTTGGCTCAGGAACTCTGGCATTGAAGTGTGCAAGTCTTAAAGCTTTTTTTTGGCATAAGTAGCATAAACAAAACAAGTTCTCCTAAAATATTTAATTGAAACATGTTGTTGTAATTTAATTGCTACAGTATATGTTGTAGTAATGTTAATCCATTAGCTTTAATTTTATTTTAGATTCAGACATGATTGATGTTATTAGCTTATGCATGTGAACTCTTTTGAGTGCCTGTTGGTGGAAAAAGAAGCCTACTTGGTATAAATACATGCATAATTGATTACTGTTCTCATTTTTATACTAAATAATAACAGTAATCATCAATCTCTCCATATTTATACAGCTTCCATTCCAAGGTGTACAATCAGGTAAACCATTAAAATAATATGTCTTTATCTGAACGTTATACATTACTAATTAAATAATTAGAAATAATATATTTTTAGAAACTGATTTAAATAATTTCAGCGATTGTAGGCACTTTTTTTTGAATGGCTATGTCCTAGATATTTTACTTAAAGTCAGATTCTGATGCTAAAAAAGAAAAAGCACATTCCTTTTAAATCAGAACATTTTTAATGCTCAGAACCGAGCAATTACAATTACATATAGTGATTGTTGAGCAGCATGGACTTGGAAATCTAAATTAGAAACAAACAAATCAAGAATAAAGTGTTCAACATTTAGCTGATTTCTTGTAACATAAGTAATTTGATAATGTACTTCCAATATTATAATTATTATTTTTTGAGATTTAGATTTGATTTAGTATTCCTAATAACCCATAATCATTATTGTTCCTGTCTAATAATATTTTAAAGATAGGGAGTGTATGAGCTAGCCTATGGCAAGTTGGGCAGCCAATAAATAAATGTAATAAATAAATAGGTAAAGAAAATTATCGATAAACTGGAAATGTATCCTTGTTTTCAGATACAAAAGATGTCACCAATCCATCTTGTTTTAGGTCTCTTTTGTGAATGCTTTTTATCAAGTGGGATCCATTCTATGACTCCCTTGGTCAACCTGCCTTCAGTTCTTCTTGCTATTTCCATTTCAATTATTTTACTCTCTTGATGATATCGTATTTTTCTCCTCATCCCAGCAATCCCCCACTTGACCAGTTCGTCTTCAGCCAATGGAGTGCTGCATAGGTGTTTTGAGATAAGTTGCTATTCTTAAAAAAGAAGATTAACTAAAATTATAATAGCAAAAAAGTCCAACAACAATACAACAATATAACAATATAACACAGGATAAATGTTGTCTCTTAGTTATAACAGCAAATGAGGAACCAGGAATTTATAGCACTATCAATCAGATATCAATACCAGGTAATATTCATGTATTATTCATCAATGTTGTTAATAACTGGGGTAGAAATTAAATGCATAGTATAGAATGGAAGAATACACAGCTTAGTAAAAATAATTGGGGAAAAGATTTTTGAATAATAGTCGATTAGAAATTGAATGGCAGTCAACAATGTAAAATGTGTCTCCAAAATGCAAATACAGATTTAGTCTGAAAAATTTCTGAATCGCAGGAAATAATGTTTCTATTTTATTGGTAATGATCAAGATAAGAGCAATTGGAACAGGTTCAGAGAAGGCAGGTGAAAGGGAGCAGGGGATTAGAAAAGTAAATCCTGTAAAAATGATGAGGAAATGGGGAGGGAACTCTTCCAGTATCTGAAAGGATGTGTCATGGGTGGGGATGGGGGTGGGGTGGGGTGGAGAAGGCCTGGTCTGTGTTCTCTTAAAGACCAAGACATGGAATAATAAATGTAACTTTCAGAAGGGCAGATGTTGGTTGAATGGTAAAAAAAAACAACATTTGCAATAGTAAGAACAGGACAGAAATGGAGGGAAGCACCTTGGGAGGTTTAAGAATTCCCCTTTCCTGGGTGTGTCAAAGAAAGGTTGTTGGAGATGCTTTAGTTTGGATTCCTGCATAGATTTGATTTGATTATATTTATATGCTGCCCTTTCCCCCCGAAGGGGACTCAGGGCGGCTTACAATTCAAATCAGGGAAGGAGGGTACAGACAGAAAATAAAAAGACAAAACATAACAATACATAATTTAAAAACACACAACAGTCATACCATTCGAGACGGGGGCAACAGCTCTTTAGCCCCAGGCCTGTCGGAATAGCCAGGTTTTAAGGGCTTTGTGGAAGGCCTGGAGGGTGGTGAGGGTCCGAATCTCCACGGGGAGTTCGTTCCAGAGGGTCGGAGCAGCCACAGAGAAGGCTCTCCTCTGGGTAGTCGCCAGTCGACACTGGCCGGCGGATGGAATTCGGAGGAGGCCTAATCTGTGGGATCTAATCGGTCTAGTGGAGGTGATTGGCAGCAGGCGGTCTCTCAAGTACCCAGGTCCAATACCATGAAGGGATTTATAAGTGACGACTAGCGCCTTGAAGTGTATCCGAAGACCAATAGGCAGCCAGTGCAGCTCACGGAGGATAGGTGTTACGTGGGTGAACCGAGGTGCACCCACAATCGCTTGCGCGGCTGCATTCTGGATAAGCTGAAGTCTCCGAATGCTCTTCAAGGGCTGCCCCATGTAGAGCATGTAGACCAAGATGTTCCACCAATTACCCAAATCACCCTTCTCTGACTCATAGGGAAAGAATTCCAAAAAGACTGCAATACTAGGGATTTCATTTAACTCTCTCTACTTCGGCATCAGTTTCAAAGTTTCAAAGCTTAATAGCATTTGTATGCCGCCCAATCCCGAAGGACTCCGGGCGGCTAACAATACAATAAATCAAAAAGAAGAGAAGAAAGAAAAGATAGATTTAAAAACACACCATGCACTCCATTCCAAGTGGGGCTGGACCATATTTTGGGGTCAACAGCCCCAGGCCTGCCGGAACAGCCAGGTTTTAGTGGCCTTACGGAAGGCCGAGAGGGTGGGAAGGGTCCGGATCTCCCCCACTTCCAGGTCTTTTTCCCCTTTTATCTTTCTAAACTCTTTCTCCCCAAGAAGCTTTTTTTCCCCTCAGGTAAGTGAGCTATGAGACAGGGAGGAGTGGGATGAATTGAAATCTGTACATTGTACCAGAAATGATTGGGAATCAGGAAGCTCTTAGTTGTACAAATGCTGTTTTGGAAAAAAATAGACAATATTTATTTCAACCCCCTGATTCTTATGTTAGTCACTAAAACATACATGTAGCTCAGTTGCACACATTTAAGAGCCAAGGTGGCGCAGTGGTTAAATGCAGCACTGCTAGGCTACTGCTAGATCAGCAGTTCAGCGGTTCAAATCTCACTGGCTCAGGGTTGACTCAGCCTTCCATCCTTCCGAGGTGGGTAAAATGAGGACCCGGATTGTTGGGGGCGATATGCTGACTCTCTGTAAACCGCTTAGAGAGGCCTGAAAGGCCTATGAAGCGGTATATAAGTCTACTGCTATTGCTATTGCTATTATTCTCAGAAGATGCTTTAAATAAATTGGAACTGACATTCAGAAAGATTTTATTGTCCCCATTACATTTTCTGAACTTTCTGAAATGTGATAAGCCCAGATACTGTATGCCTAAAAGAAACTTATGAGAAAATATTTTTTCAAAACATTTTCCAATAATTTGACAGACTATGTTCTATGTTTCGGAGGTTAATTGCAATTGTAGATGGCTAGCCTCACCATTGCATACTTACCTGGCAATTAATCCTGTTAATTTCAGCGAGATCTATTTGTAAGTAAACATTCAAAATAGATGGTTGTGATTTTGGAAAAAAAAGGGGAATATCTAGTCTGTTGAGAAGTATCTGTTGCCCCCCAAATTTGTCTTAACCAATGAAAATATTTGATCATTCTTAATATTTATATGTACATAATCTGCAATGATTTGGTAGGGTGGCTTATATATGTTAACTCTGAATTGTCATACAACAATATGATTTTTAAAATGTGTTTGCGTAGGATATTTCAGCTAGTGTTTACAATCCCTGGCTGAGCTCTTTTAACTAATTTAGAGTATTTGTATCTATAGCAGTGAGCCCCTCTTTAGTAAAACAAACTAGTGCACCTTTTACTAGATGCGTATCCAGTATGTGATTTTTTTCCCCCCAGATCAGAGCATCGGTGATACATGATCTCATACGATATATTTTTGCTTATAATTAGTGTTGTTTCTTTTATGAAACAAAGAGCGAAAATAAAGGGAAGATGCTAAAAAGAAAGAAACCTTTTTCACAGAGGGAAAGACGAGGGTAGCAGTGCACTCCGTAAAATTAAAAATGTAATTAAAACTTGTCCGTCTAAAATTACGTTTCACACGACATGTTGCCTGTGTATGCAGTTTTTTACTTGATGTGCAAAAGAAATCCAATTGCTGGCTTTTCTGAGATTTAGGGCCTGATCACTTTCGGTTTGATGTAATTAAAATGCCTATCAGGCGCTCAGGACCCTGCTTTCAAGAAACTGCTTTCACTGAGGGGAGCACAGTCTCCTTTTGTAAAGGAATGAGGGCTGAACTGGCATCCTCGCCTTCCTTCTGGAAATTTCTGCAGCCAGCAAGTCCCGTCTGGGTCTTCCATGCGGCCTCTTCTCCATTTCATCCCTGCGGGGACTTCATCTGATGCGCGGTTTTCTTTTCCTCCGACATATATATACGGAAGCTACACGCTGGTGGTTAACAGACTGTGTCTGTCTGGAAATAGACCGCGGTCTCACGGATGTTAATGCGCGCATTGGGAGAATAATTAAGCTGCAGTTACTTAAATGCCTTTGTGGCATTTCAACACAGAAGCTGGTAATGTTTTTTACTCCCGTTATTTCACCATGAGCTTTGAGTGCATCCCTTTGGAAAAACACCTGCAATATGCTGCTTTATTGGAGTCCTTCCTGTTGTTAAGAGTCTCTGCAAACAGCATCCATTGCTTCAGAATCTTTATTTGTAAAGCAAGGAGTGGATGCATCTTTATATTTATACATGGAGTCTTTTTTTATGGCTGGAAAGGGCTTGGTAGATTTTTGCAGGCATTGTGGATCATTGTTGTTTTCTTGTGGGGTGTTTTTTCTTGGGGGGGGGTGGATGGTTTAAATAAATGGGATGCATGTTCAGATGTGGAACAAAAGGAAAGACCTTTTCAAGGCAGCGATTTTAACTGGGGTGTGTGTTCTTTTGCAGGCTCCCCAGCTTTTTCTTTCTAACGTGACGTCATCCTTGGAGCTTGATTTGGTCACAAACGAACGGTAAGGTATGTCATACTTTTTGCCAGTTCACATTCATGCTGGGGTATGGGTGATTGATTTGCAGGTGACCTTTTGCACCTGATTTTTCATTCTTTCTGTGGGGCAGTTCTGTGCTTTCCTTGGATGCTCTGCTATAGTCCTGGAGTGCCTTTAAGAGTCCTTAGTGATAGCTGCATTCTGAAAAGCCATTCCAGGTATCATAACAAATGCAATTATTTCAGTTCTTGGAACTGTGATGAAACACAACCATGCTTTACTGATTCACTAATCAGAACCACCAGATAGAATAGAATGAAACTCCCCTTTTTGTTTTTTTGCTTATGTTCTGAGTCACCAAAAAGAAATTAAGGGGTACAATATTTTTTATAAATATCAAGGTGATTCATATCAATGAATACATAAGATATTACATATCATATGTATTCATCATATATGCTTATTCTGTTCAGCAACATTTCCAGAAAAGACATTTTTTTAAAAAATTTGCTTTGACCTGTTTATAACAGAAAGATGTCTATATCCATTTCATTGAATGCTATAGATTGGTTTTATAAATATACAGTTACACGAGAAACAACACATAACGACGTTTTGTTAATTTTCATTCTTGAAGTCATTCCATAAAGGTTTATATTTAAACGTTTGTATTAAAGCTGCAGAACTTTTTTTTCCTGGGCATCCACGGGGGACACACATTCATCAAGATTTCATTCATGTTGCAACCATTTGCATGATAGATTGAAAAAAAGCATAGATGGCTTTTATTTTTATTTTTTTATAATAATAAAAGCATTCTGCAAATGTTTTTGGGTGGGTTTCATTAGGCTGGACTATTGTTGTTTATTAAAGACATGTCACCTGGATACAATTGCTAGGGCAGTGTTTCTCAACCTTGGCAACTTGAAGATGTCCGGACTTCAACTCCCAGAATTCCCCAGACAGCGAAGCTTCGCTGTCTGGGGAATTCTGGGAGTTGAAGTCCAGACATCTTCAAGTTGCCAAGGTTGAGAAACACTGTGCTAGAGTATCAAAGTCAGCTGTAGCTTTCTGTTACAAGGCAAACTAACAATTACAGTAGACCATGCCTGTTATGGCATTCAGATTGCATGCATGCTTTCAGTTTGTGTATATTGTGTATTCTTGAACTCCATCCTGAATTCTGGGCACCATGCTATATCTTCCAGAAAACAAACAAATAAACAAAAAGCAAATAGATTTCAATATTAAGTTCTACTTCTTGTATTGCCTTTCAGTGTTTTTGCTACTTAGCCCTATCATCTTTGGTTTGCGTTAAAACAACTTCAACACACGCAATGTTCTGATTGCACCACAAACGCAGTCGTCATCCATTGCTTTCAAAGCATGTAGACTTATTAAGCTGCCTTCTATTGTATCACAGAGTACTGGTCCCTGTTCAGTGGTGGGTTTCAAAAATTGTTCGAACCTACTCTGTGGGTGTGGCCTCCTTTGTGGGAGTGGCTTGCCGGCCATGTGACCGGATGGGAGTGGCTTGCCGCCCATGTGACCGGATATGAAGATGCCGACGACACTTGTCAGAACCACCTTAAATTACCTCACACACAGCACTGGCATGCATAAGAATAGGATGTAAACTTCTTTTTTCAAAGGCATCTTTGGTTTGCGTTAAAACAACTTCAACACACGCAATGTTCTGATTGCCCCACAAACGCAGGAGTCATCCTTACCTTTCACAGAGGCACTGAGTTTTATCAATATGAGCATGATAGTGTAGAATAATCATATCCAAGGACCAGTGGTGAGTTTCAAAATTTTTTGGAAGCTCTTCTGTAGGTGTGGCCTGCTTTCCGGGTCCACTGGTGGAACCTCTTCTAACCGGTTCGGTAGATTTGACGAACCGGTTCTACCGAATAGGTGCGAACTGGCAGGAACCCACCTCTGTCCCTGTTCTTAGTCATAATGTAGGATCTCTGGCAGAGTCCTTTCAAGGCTGCTGGTCAAAAGGGCCCATTTGACATATGTTCACCCACTTTGTTGCTCTCAAACCTGATGTGGGATCAGATGAATATTATAAGGGCTAGTCTGGGTGAAGCTGTATTGAACAGAGCGTCAATTTTCTCAAGCTTCCAATTACCAATATAAGCAACAATGTCTTGCTCTGAAATACGTGGCAGGGGAAGAGCAAAATGGATATAGCCTTTTTCCCCAGCATCTGTGCAAGTAGTTACAGAGATATCAAAACAAATGCTGGAAGCAAGGGGAAACAAACTTTTAATGTAATAATAATAAGGCATAAGGTTTTGGAGCTTTAGAAGATAACACATTGTAATGTTGCTTATAGAGCCCATTCTCTTTAATGGAATTTCTCCTTGGGTAATGATGGTCAAGATTGAGAAATGTCTGCCCAGTAAGAATATATTCAAACTGGGTATGGAGGGGGGGGGTTGAGAGGAGATGCAAACTATTACATTATATTCTACCGCCGTCACAAAAGTAGGATAAAATGAAAAGAAAAATGAAAAAAAAAATAACTGAATCAATTGCATATTCAGAGCCAGTCTCATATGCTCATTGTGGACTGGTAGATATTAGAATACCAATTCTTAGTATGTATAACTGAAAAGAAAAATAAGATTATATTATAGTTATTGTTACTGTTCTAATATGTAAATTGTTTGAATATAAATTATTATATTGCAGAGGAGAAATGTTCCAAATGAGATTTTTCAGTGTTGTCTAATTTCTGTTCCTGGATCAATTTGCTGTTTTCTAAACAATAAAATGGGTCATATAATTTAAGAAAGGAAATCTAGCAAAAATATATTTGCTGGCCAGAATTAGGATAATTATTTGATAGGTGATATATTGATATTAGTATTCATAATTAGTATATAAAATACTCGGTAGAATCCATTAGTTCATAACTGTTCAAAGACCCATACATACTATAAAACAGTGGTGGGATTCAGCCAGTTCGCACCTATTTAGGAGAACTGGTTGGTAACTTTCTAAGCAGTTCGGAGAACCGGTTGTTGGAAGAAATCTCCTTTTGTTTTTCCCTACTTTACACGGCTAATCCTGTAAGGAAGGCAGGAAGGAAACATTCTGGTGTTGTTTCTAGCCTCATCTTTATTGCCCTGCTTACAGAAACTGCCTCTCTGGTTATCCCTTATTACCATTGTAACAGCTTAGGCGAAGCGCCCATCAATGTGAGTGATGTTGAGTTGGCCATGCCCACCCAGTAACATGACCACCAAGCCCCACCTACCCTGCTGGTCATTAAGGCAGAGAACCGGTTGTTAAATTATTTGAATCCCACCACTGCTATAAAGGATAGAGAAAAGGAAGGCAAAAGCAGAAGTCAAAACTATTTCATCTTACATGACGTAACTGTAGAGCAGTGGTTCCCAAACTTGGCAACTTTAAGACTTGTGGACTTCAACTCCCAGAATTCTCCAGCCAGCAGAGCTGGCTGGAGAATTCTGGGAGTTAAAGTCCACAAGTCTTAAAGTTGCCAAGTTTGGGAACCACTGCTGTAGAGAATGCCAGAACAAGGAAGATGTTCAAGAGAAGCCTCAAACAGCAGGAGCACCACATATGTCCAAGGAAAGACGATTCTAGATTGAAAATGACACAGTAGAGAAAAGCTGCCATAAGTCATTGTGAAGTGGCCTCCTGTGGCTCTTCACACATGCAGAAGGTCCTTGATTGACTGTCACTGATGAAATATAATGGGGAAGGAGTCTCCCTTGGGTATCTAAAGTCCCCAATTGCTTATGATTTTACAGGACAAAAGCAAAACCTTGACTGTAGTTCAATAGCTAAAGGTTGATGTCTGATGCTAATTAACCAACGACATAGGAGATGATCTAATCATGCAAATGCTGCAATTAAGAACTTATACAGTATATTTAAGTTGTGGCATTTTCATGACTGGGTCATCCCATCCATATGGTCATCCCACCCTTCTCCATCCTGCAGATGTCCTTGCTGCTAACAATGCTGTCCAGGCCACTGTCTACAAAGCACAAATGTGGGATTATTTTATTATCTGAGGAATTCAAAGTGCCTTTTTCTTCATGTTAGAACATTTGCTGGAATCAAACTTGAAAAGTCTTAATCCAGGAAAGTTCTGGCAAGTTTGGGAATTGGAATTGGAAAAGTTTATTTATAGGCCGCCCTTTTCCCTGGGGGGACTCAGGGCGGCTTACAACTCATAGGGAAAGGGGATACAAACAATGTCACATAAGCACAATACATAATTAAAAAGAACACAACATTCATACCATTCGGGTGGGGATGGATTACAATCTTTAGCCCCAGGCCTGACGGGATAGCCAGATTTTAAGGGCTGCGCGGAAGGTCTGGAGGGTGGTGAGGGTACGAATCTCCACGGGGAGATCGTTCCAAAGGGTCGGAGCTACTACCGAGAAGGCTCTCCTCCGCGTGGTTGCCAGTCGACACTGACTGGCAGATGGAACTCGGAGGAGGCCTAATCTGTGTGATCTAATTGGTCGCAAGGAGGTAATTGGCAGGAGGCGGTCTCTCAAGTATCCAGATCCACTACCATGAAGGGCTTTATGGGTGGCAAGTAGCACCTTGAAGCGCACCCGGAGATCGACAGGTAGCCACAATCGCTCGCGCGGCTGCATTCTGGACTAGCTGAAGTTGCCGGATGCTCTTCAAGGGCAGCCCCATGTAGAGCATGTTGCAGTATTCCAGCCTAGAGGTCACAAGGGCACGAGTGACTGTTGTGAGGGCCTCCCGGTTCAGGTAGGGTCGCAACTGGCGCACCAGGCGAACCTGGGCAAATGCCCCCCTGGTCACAGCTGACAAATGGTGGTCAAAGGTCAGCTGTGGGTCCAGGAGGACTCTCAAGTTGCGAACCCTGTCTGAGGGGTGTAGTATTTGACCCCCCAGCCTGAGAGATGGAACACTTGCCAGATTAGTGGGAGGGAAACACAACAGCCACTCGGTCTTATCCGGGTTGAGCACAAGCTTGTTAGCCCTCACCCAGTCCCTAAGAGCTTCAAGGCCCCGGTTCATCACGTCCACCGCTTCATTGAGTTTGGGGCCTGCTGTAGATATTGTTCTCCTTCTCTTTGAGCTTCCAGCTGACACAAGGAGTGTGTGTGGGAAACCTAAAGCAGGATTCATTGACAACTTTTTCCTTTGTCCCAGGAATTTTGAATATCACCTAACCCAGTGAAGAGAGCTAAAAAAGTACTATTTCAAAAATCCAAATACAAGAACATAGGATTCAATCCATTGACGTTCATTTAACTATAGTAATTAATTTCCATAACCAGTATAAATTCTAATTGATTTGTTGTTTACCCACTATTTGGTGCCAAAACTATCCAACCAATTACATTTTTCCTTATATGAATTAAGTCAACTTTTTTTTAAAAAAATATTTATTTATTTATTTTCAAAACAAACATATATTGTAGAAAGTATATCAGCTGGTTACAAAAAGCTTTTGTGCATCTCTTCCACCGTCATCAAATATAATTCATATTAATTCAAATATGTTCTCAAATATTTACTATATTACCATCATCATACCTCCACTTTTATTTGACTACAGTTATTTAAACATCCTTCATCCTTAAACATACCAAGATTCAATACATAACCACATGCTGGCATTTCATTTACTTATTTGTAAAATCCTCCCTTAACATTAAATCCTCATATCCTGTTTTAGCTAAACATCCATAATATTTAATACCAAAATTTTCTAATCCTCCATGTATATAATTTATTATCATTATCCTTTCTTTATTTAACTATATCCTATATCATAACATTTCCCCTCTATTGGTTAAAACTTAACTGTATATAGTTTTGTTTTTTTATTATAATTATTGTTGTTATTAATAATCTTTATATATAGTCCAAAAATATTTCTAACCTTCCCTTCTCATATCCAATTATTACTTATCATAACAGCTCAACATTGTAAACTTTTAAATTTAATATGACAAACTTTAATGGAGAAACCAAGTTACTGTATGTATAATACATTTAATATGTTCCTATAGAAATGGTTTGGTTTTTTTTTATTCTCTCCTAACATGTCATCAGGATTTTTGGAAATATTACATCAATGAATCCTTTGGTTGCAATCTAAAGGGAAGGGAACTTTAAAGCAAGGAGGGAAAGCTGTTACTCTGTGATCCCTGATCATGGCAATAGCCAGAGGTTGTCATCAATCTCTGGGAGTGGTTTGCAGAAAGAAGCACTTTTTCAGCAGCAGGATGTATCACTCTTAAATCCAAGCATGGTTTCTTTACAACAGCTAGCAGTCCTCAACCTGAAGTATTTTTCTTCAAGAAATATTAGGAGAGCAACTATCAGAATTTCCGGACATCTGATTGAATGTCAGTGGAGATGGCTGATCTTTATGTATTTATTTATTTTATTTATTTAGTTTGTTGCTCATGTATAAGATAACAGGAATAAGAATAAACATGAATAAGAACACAGGAAATGGGGACAAATAAACGGGGACAGTAGGACAGGGACATTAGCAATAGCAATAGCAGTTAGACTTCTATACCGCTTCATAGGGCTTTCAGCCCTCTCTAAGCGGTTTACAGAGTCAGCATATCGCCCCCACAGTCTTGGTCCTCATTTGACCCACCTCGGAAGGATGGAAGGCTGAGTCAACCTTGAGCCGGTGAGATTAGAACCGCTGAACTGCAGATAACAGTCAGCTGAAGTGGCCTGCAGTACTGCACCCTAACCACTGCACCAACTCTTAGGCATGCTGGTACATTTATATATGCCCCCACTTTCAAGAATAACATATATTATTGTTTAATTAATAAAGTTAAGAGTTCGTCTAAATGTTCTATTAGTTGTAGGATTTTTCCCATAAAAAGTACTGCAATATTTCTTTTGTGATGTGTTGATAGGTTAGGAAACATTAACGCTGCAGAGCATGAATGGGGAATGTTCATGGATTTCTCATCAGTTTGTCTAGCCCTGGCAGCAGTTATTTATCTTCCTTTTCTTCAAAAGTTTAATCTGATTTATCTGCAAGGAACAAGCTCAACGGCAATTCCTAAAGAAATTCATTAAAACAGATCCAACCTGGTGTGTTAAGGACCATTGTTTTCTATCGATCACGATGATATCAGCCAGGCTTTTGCAGTGATGCTGGCAAAGAGAGCAAAAGAAAAATAAAATAAATCCCTGTTCTTGAAAAACAAGAACAAATACAAATGATGATGTCATGCCATTCACTGCAGATCGCACAGAGCTCACTATTTTTAAATGTAAACACTGCTTTATTTTAAATAGTGAAGTGCTTGGAGCATTACAAAGTATGTGATTCTGTTTTGGGGGGGAGGGAGACAATTATAAGTATGGAAGATTTCAGAAGAACCTGCTGATATTACAGGAAAAAAAAGAGATAAATCTATTTGTCCTCTTCCATACTGTTATGGTAAAGTTTGGCATTTTCTGCCAATTACCTCCACTAGACCGATTAGATCCCACAGACTAGGTCTCCTCTGAATTCCATCCGCCGGCCAGTGTCGACTGGCGATTACCCGGAGGAGGGCCTTCTCTGTGGCTGCTCCGACCCTCTGGAACGAACTCCCCGTGGAGATTCGAACCCTCACCACCCTCCAGGCCTTCCGCAAAGCCCTTAAAACCTGGCTGTTCCGACAGGCCTGGGGCTAAAGATTCGCTGCCCCTAGTTCGAATGGTATGACTGTTGTGCTTTTTAATTATGTATTGTTTTGTGTTGTTACTAAACTGTCTGTATCCCCCCTTCCCCTTTTTGAGCTGTGAGCCGCCCTGAGTCCCCTTAGGGAAAAGGGCGGCATACAAATGAAAATAAACTCAAACTCAAACTCATTTAGAATATAACGGTGGTTATTGCATAAAAATGAAAGTTTGTAACTGCAGCATTAAATTCTGCCTTCCAGTTGCTAAGACAAGAGATGAGCTGTGAATTATAATGAGTCTGTACATTTTTGAAGTCATTTTATTATTACTGTCCAATATACCTTCGAGCTTTATTAAATATTCAGGGTAGATAAGCTCATTTAGCTGGATCATGCAAATTGGACAAGTAATGCACTATTCCTATTATTAGTCAGGAAACTGGGATAGAGAAGCAGTCCCTGGCCACGCCTTTATACCAAGATATTTGTAGAAGATCATTTATCTCTACCCACATCTTTTTAATTTTCTTAGTGTAGCATTGAGTTATGCTACTTTACAACATCCCACAGGAGCTTTTAGATAATCTTGGCTTTTCAGAAAGAAGCTTTAGGCTGTAAATGACAGTAAGAACCGAAAGCTTCTACTCAGTTCATCTTCTGTTTGAAATGCAAGAATTAATGGCAGGTTTTGTTTTGCCAGAAAAAGGTTTGAAGTGCTTGCTGAACATATAAAGAAATGGACAAATGTTTTGCAATTGTTTTCATTAAAAAATATTCTTCCTTGGCTAGTCAATCATGCAAAAATCTCAACTCATTAAAACATGCCAGAGTAATAGAACTGCGTTGTCCATTTCCTCCTGATTGCCATTACCCAAATTTATCTATTCCAGTTCTGCACATGCAGAGTTTATAAGAGAGACAATGTGACCATGTGTGCGTAGTGTGTAAAACTGCACTCCTATACCTACATTCTCAGTGAGAGCAGCAGGAGTTATTTTTTGAGCATCGATAATACTGTACTAGGTAATACAGCCTTTTAAACTAAGGCTGCTCACATTATTACTAATTTACATGGTGTTTCATGCCCCAGAGCATTTGAGATGTGCGTTTGATTTTTGAGATGCAGGTGGTGCAGAGATAGTAACAGGTTTCAAAACGAGGTTACGAAAGAAGCGACAAGTGTTCAGCCAATCGCCTACAGGACTGAGGGAAAAGATGACCTCAAGATATACTGGACTGGCATAATGTTCACCCCAGTTGCCATAGGCTGCACCTTTTGTTCTGCACATCCGCCTCTTCTGATGAATCTGATGAAGGATGGATTTTGATGAATTTAGCAGGGAATTTGGGGCATGCCTTTCAATAATTTAACCCATGGGGCTGCCCCTGAAAAGTGTTCGGAGACTACAATTAGTCCAGAATTCAGCCGCGCAAGCGATATTGGGTGTACCAAGGTACACCCACACTACACCTATCCTCCGTGTGCTGCACTGGCTCCCCATTGGTCTCCGAGCACAATTCAAGGTGCTGGTTATTACCTTTAAAGCCCTACATGGCTCAGGACCCGGATATCTACGAGACCGTCTTCTGCCGCACACCTCCCTAAGACCGATAAGATCGCACAGGATGGGCCTTCTCCAAGTGCCGTCAGCTGGACAATGTCGGCTGGCAACGCCTCAGAATAGGGCCTTCTCTGTTGCCGCTCCGGCCCTATGGAATGAGCTACCCCCAGAGATCTGGACCCTACCCACTCTCATGGCCTTCCGAAAAGCTATCAAAACCTGACTATTCCAGCAGGCCTGGGGCTGTTGACCTCTGGATTGAGGTCCAGCCCCGCTTAGACTGGGTGCATGTTGTGTTTCTTTCAATCGGCTGTGTTTTATTTGTTTTTAATCTTTTCTTAATATTTTTATTTCTGTAAGCCGCCCGGAGTCCTTCGGGATTGGGCTGCCTATAAATTTAATAAATAGAAATAGAAACCCTCCCACACAATTCACATGTACTTTGTCTTGTGCTGGTCCTATGTAGCAACTGAAGTAGTTGGTGTTGAAGAAATGGCCTCAGTTCTTTTCTTTCTGGCCTCCTCATCAAGTCTGGCTTTGCTAGGAAATGACAGAAGGCAGGACGAATATTTTGTAATCCACTGTGGTCCTTTGTGTGCAGAGCAATGCTCTCCTCCAAATTAATCACAACTATTCGCTTTTATGAGAAAAAGCAATTAAATGCAGATGCCAAATTCATTTGGGTTGTTGCTGAAACTGTTCTGTCCCTTTAAGGAGCCGAGGTGGCGCAGTGGTTAGAATGCAGTACTGCAGGCCACTTCAGCTGACTGTTATCTGCAGTTCAGCGGTTCTAATCTCACCGGCTCAAGGTTGACTCAGCCTTCCATCCTTCCGAGGTGGTGAAATGAGGACCCGGATTGTTGGGGGCAATATGCTGACTCTGTAAACCACTTAGAGAGGGCTGGAAGCCCTATGAAGCGGTATATAAGTCTAACTGCTATTGCTATTTATTAAGTCTAGTTTCTAAGATGCAAGTATCTGGCCTTGAGACTGTACCCCATTTAATTTGTCTTCGAGACATCAAGCAGAGAAATAAAAAAAAACTGGAATTCCTTCTATTTCCTTCTATTTCAGTAGTTCTGTAGAACGGTCTTTGTTTCATAGTCTGTGCTCCAGATGAGCCCATAAATCTGCATCTTGGCTGTGCTACTTCAGGTTAGTTAGGAAACCCCCTGACTATCTACTGGTAGTCATACATATAAAAACATCTGCAATACAAATATGGAAAACAAATTTGCAGAAAACAAATTGTCCCCAAAGAGACAGGGATTATTTTGGGCCGAGGAAATGTCAAACAAATGTATTTACAGTGAACATTCAAACATGGTCCTACAGCGATATTTCTGTATTGTTTTATCAAATGTAAGTCCTTGTGTCATGCTCGATTGGAATATAACTGAAATGGTGCATGCCTACGGCCCAAGACTAAAAACCATCCACTTGGTTGGTTAAAAATGTTTGTACCTTGTTAAGCAAAGTTTACCTTTCTTTTCTTCTAATCGTTTTAGAGCAAGTGCAGAATCTGCTTTTTTTCAGATCAACCAGAGTGTTGATTCACGGGCTGTGACAGGAATTGACTGACTGGCTTGTCACTTGAGCTCTGTCATGGACGGATTGGTTAATAGTCACCCAACTGGCTTTCATGCCTAAGGCAGATCTAGAGTTTACTTTACTTTTACTTTTGCCTTTATTTGTATGCCGCCCTTTTCCCTAAGGGGACTCAGGGCGGCTCACAATTCAAAAGGGAGGGGGAAACAACAAACAATAAACAATACAGCATATTAAAAGAGAAAAACGCAACAATCACACAATTCGAGTGGGGCTATAATCTTAACCCCAGGCCAGCCGGGACAGCCAGATCTTTACAGCAGCGCGGAAGGATTGGAGGGTGGTGAGGGTCCGAATCTCCACGGGGAGTTCGTTCCAAAGGGACGGAGCAGCCACCGAGTTCAGAGTCTCCTGGCTTCTAGCCTGGTGCTTTAAACACTCGACCAAACTGGCTCTCTCGGTGTTTAAACGTGTGGTTTTCTTTTTTCCTAAGTATTTAATTCCTTATAATACAAAACATCTGACTATCTTAAAGTCCACCTTTGGATTTGGATTTTATTCAATTTGTAGGCCGCCCTATTCCCCGAAGAGACTCAGGGCGGCTGAACAAAGCCAAGGGAGGGGAAATTACAAAAAGTGAGACAAAGACAAACAAACAATACAAACAGTTTAAAAGCACAACAGACACAGCAAATTCGAGTAGTGGGGGGGGGACTCAACCCCAGGCTTGCTGGGACAGCCAGGTCTTCACGGCCGTCCGGAAGGCCTGAAGGGTGGAGAGGGTCCGAATCTCCACGGGGAGCTCGTTCCAAAGGGCCGGGGCAGCCTTTGTCCTCACTCTGGATTCTTAGGCCTGCAGACTTCTTGAGAGACCCTATTTTCATTCCTCCCAGGATCTTCACCCTAAGAGATGATCATCAGCACAGAAAGCAGCAATGTACAACAGCAACAATAGCATAGATTTATTAAGTGATGGCTGGAGTATAATTATTTCGTTAGTGCATTCCTAAATTCCAGCACCACGAATTAGAAGCACACATCATTGACCAACGTGTTATCCCTGGTAATATAACCAAAGAGCTTATCTAAATTAGTAGTGAAATAACTACCAAACCTTATCATGCAGTTCCTTGATTCCAGAATGATATTCCAATGTTGAAAAGGAAAGAAATAGCTCGCAAAAGCAGCAAACAGCATGCTACTGTCTGCTCTTTAAGGTAGATCAGACTAGGAAAGTCATGCTGCTGCTGCTGCTATTACTACTACTACTACTACTACTACTACTACTACTACTACTACTACTATTATTATTATTATACAATTGTATCACAGCGGCCAGTTGTTTCGCCGGATTTGGCATTGGTTACTAGTCAGGCCCCACCCAGGGGCCTAGGACGTCGTAATGTATTTTTGTAATATGCTGCAGATCCAAGCAGTGCGGCTTTTTGCATTTGACTGATGGTGATTTTGTCAATTTTTAACTGTTTTAAATGAAATTCCAGTGCTTTTGGAATAGCACCCAGTGTGCCAATTACCACTGGAATTACCACTGCTGGTTTGTGCCATAGTCGTTGAATTTCGATTTTTAAGTCCTGGTATTTTGCGATTTTTTCATGTTCCTTCTCGGCGACCCTGCTATCACCTGGTATTGCGATGTCTATGATTGTGACCTTGTTTTTCTCAACCAGTGTGATGTCTGGTGTATTATGCGCCAGTATTTTGTCGGTTTGTATACGGAAATCCCACAAGTTCTTGACCATCTGATTTTCGGTGACTTTTTCAGGCTGATGTTCCCACCAGTTTGTTGCTGTTTTAATATTATAATTTTTGCACAAATTCCAATGGATCATTTGTGCTACTGAATTGTGCCGCAATTTATAATCAGTCTGCGCGATTTTTTTACAGCAGCTGAGTATGTGATCAACAGTTTCATCAGCTTCTTTGCAAAGTCTGCAATTGGCATCATCAGAGGATTTTTCGATTTTGGCCTTAATGGCATTTGTGCGGATAGCTTGTTCTTGCGCAGCCAGGATTAGTGACTCTGTTTCTTTCTTTAATGTACCTGTTGTTAACCATAACCAAGTTTGTTCACTGTCCACTTTATCTTTTATTTTTTCCAGAAATTGGCCATGCAGTGCTTTGTTCTGCCAACTCTCCATTCTTGATTTTATCACATCTTTTCTGTATTCTTGTTTCGTCTGTTGGGCCTTCAGTAGATTTTTGTTCTTTACTTCGATTAATAGATGTTCTTGACTTTCTTTTAAATAATCAGCCAGTGCATGTTTTTCTTCTTCAACTGTTTGCTTCACTTGTAATAATCCTCTGCCACCTGATTTTCGACCACCACGTGGATGTAAACTGTAGTGCATTGTCATTAGTTTCCTGGTTTTTCGGTCCAAAATGTCCAAATCAGCTTGTGTCCAGTTAACTATACCAGCTGTGTATCTTATAAATGGTATTGCCCAGGTATTTATGGCCTTCATTGTATTTCCACCAAACTGACAATAGTTTTTACTTCTCCATGCTAGATGTTATCCAACTGCAGAATGCCTAAGTATTTGTAGGCTTCATTTTCGTTGCATTTAATTAGTTGGCCATTGGGCATTTCAATTCTCTCACATGCAGTGATTTTGCCCCTTTTTATGGATACAGTGGCACATTTTTCTATGCCAAACTGCATTGAAATATAGGTGCTGAATACTCGGACTGTGTTTGTCAATGATTGGATTTCTATTTCTGACTTTCCATAGAGTTTCAAATCATCCATATATAGTAAATGCAAAAATTTTTCAGCTTCTTTGGCTGTTTGGTAGCCTAATTTCATTTTTTTAAGATTACTGATAGTGGGATCCTCGCTTGATATTAACCATTCCGTAGATCTCATTCCCTACTGCCAACTCAGTTCTCCATTGTTTCATTGCCTTTTCAGTAAAGGATGTAATATTTTTGCTAATGCCAGTTGTTTCTAAGCGTTTTATGATCCAACTATGTGGCAGTGAGTCAAATGCCTTTTTGTAATCAATCCAGACCATATTCAAGTTCGTTTTTCTGTTCTTACAATTTTCTAATATCATTTTATCAATTAGGAGAGGATCTTTTGTGCCCCTGCTCCTTCTTTTGTTGCCTTTTTGCTCTACTGGCAAGATGTTGTTTGTTTCCAAATAATCCATCATGTTATCTGCAATAATGCCTGTGAGTATTTTGAAGGTTGTTGGCAAGCATGTTATTGGTTTGTAGTTTTCAGGTGTTGTTCCTTTAGTTGCATCTTTCTGAATCAAGTATGTTTTTCCAGTTGTCAACCATTCATCAATTTGGCCCTTTTGTAAAATTTCATTCAGTTGCCTGGCCAATATTGCATGTAAACTGGTCAGATATTTGAGCCAGAAACCATGTAATTGGTCCTTTCCAGGTGATGTCCAATTCTTTACCCTTTTTACTCGATTTTTGACCATCTCAGTTGTTATTTCTAATACTTGCATTTGTTGTTGTTGTTGTTGTTGTTGTTGTTATTATTATTATTATTATTATTATTATTATTATTATTTCACACAGTCAGCCAGATGTTCAGACTGTGTTTGGCATTTTTGTCTGCCTATCGAATCCTTACCAAGGGCCTAGGATAGGCAAAAATGGATATTTGACGGTATTACAGATATTGTTGAAGGATGGAAGCAGTTCCAAGTAAAGCCACCTTCTGCAATTGACCGATGGCAAATTTGTCAATGCCTATGGTGTTCAAGTGGTGCTCCAGTTGTTTTGGGACTGCACCCAAGTCACCTATTACTATTGGTACTACCCTTGCTTTCCTTTGCCATAGTCGTTCAATTTCTATTTGTAGGTCTTTGTATTTTGTTATCTTCTCCAGTTCTTTCTCTTCTCTTCTGCTGTCTCCAGGCACTGCCACATCCACTGTCCAGATTTTGTTGTCTTTTTATCGACAACTCTTACGTCCGTGTTGTTATGTGGCAGGTGCCTGTCTGCCTAGATTCTGAAGTCCCAGAGCAATTTAGCTTCTTTATTTTCTATGACTTTTTCTCTTTTAGGGTCCCACCTGTTCTTGTTTACAGGCAAATGGTATTTCTTTCAGATCTCCCAATGCACTATTGTTGCTATTTTGTCGTGCTGCTGCTTATAGTCAATTTGTGCAGTCTTCTTCCAGTAGCTAACCAGGTGGTCCCCTGTTTTTTCAGCTTCTTTGCATAAGTGGCACTTACTGTCTGTTGCTGTCTTCTCAATTCTGGCTTTGTATACATTTGTCCTTAAGGCTTGGTCTTATGCAGCCAGAATTAGTCCCTTGATCTCTTTCTTTAACTTTCCTGCTCTTAGTCATTGCCAGGTCTTGGTATATCTGCTTTCCATGCTATTTTTTTTAATGTACTGCTCATGTGGTGCTTTCTCTTCCCATGTCTCCATTCTGTTTCCATTTGGTCTTTCTTGTAGACGAGTTTGGTCTCTCCAGTAGTCAGCAAGCCTTTCTGGCATACTAACTTAATATTATTATTATTATTGGTTAATCTTTGGTGAGATTCACAGCCTTTGGGGCTGGTTGGTAGCTCAACAGCTCGAGTCCTAACCAAGGACCTAGGAATTGTTAAGATAATGTCGGAGGATATAAGCTGTTCCAAGTAGGGTGGTTTTTTTGTAGAATCAGAATGTTCAAGTCTGATAAATTTAAAATTTCCAAATAGCGAGGTAGCCCTTTGGGTATTGCTCCAAGGGCTCCAATTACAATCGGAACAACACACAATTTCTTTTTCCACAGTCGCTCAACTTCAATTTGCAAGTCCCGGTACTTTGTGATTTTTTTCTTGCTGTTTATCTTCAATTTGTGCATCTCCAGGTATTACAATGTCAATGAACCATACATTATTATTATTGTTGTTGTTGTTGTTGTTGTTGTTGTTGTTGTTATATTGCAAGTCTTAATGTATTCTCCTCTTTCTCCCTTTATTTTTGTAATAACTTGTCTGAAATGCTTTCTCAGATTACAATCATGCCCAGGACTCAGATTTCTTTTATTGTCTTGGTTGCATCACTTCCTCCTATTCCTCTAAAGTTATTTCTCCGGTCCATGATAGCTACACACATACACAACTTACTCTGCTCTTTCCCCCTTACTTTATAACCTAAAGGAATTGACCTGGATTTTGACCAGTTGATTTTTATAAGACTTGTCATGGAATATTGTTACAGTTTAAAAGGAAGAAGTCTAGCTCTTCTTAGGCAGTTTTTGGTCAGGAAAATTCATGGCTGATTCTTTATATTTTTATTCATCATTCATAGAGTACTTCAATTTTTGTCTCATTATTGTTTTAGCTCACCCTAGCCTGCTGTGCCGTATTCATGCATCTAGGTGTCCAAATGGATTGTATCTACTTGGACAAGGTCCTAGGTTTTGGTATGTCCAACTCTACCGTTCCTGATTTCTTTCTTCTTGTGCTTGTTTCTTTGTGTATGAGGCAGGGGTCAAATGCCTATATTGTCCTTCAAGGATCTTCTGGCTCCTTCCATCAAGGGCCTGCCATTGTCCATAGATTTCAGAGCTACAAAGACAAAAATATGTGAGATTATAAATTCTACCTTTAAGAAAGAGATTTGAACTGGCTTGAACCAGTTCTTAAAGAGAAATCAATCTGTTTTGCTGAAAACATGTTCACTAGAATAGACTTTGGACCATTGTAAAGTTTTGCTCTTAACCTCAGCAACTCTGGACTTGAACTCCCCAAATTTACAGCAGACATGGCTAAGTTTGAAGAATAATGCTGTAAACCATGGATATGTTACTTTCCTATTGATGTATTTTTATTCACACAATAAAAGTTGTTACACCTGGAAAATTACACTTGGCTTATAATTGCAGTTGTGATAAGAGAGTAGCAAAAATGATATTGAGGTCTGTTTTTGTATATAATATTCCAGCATTTCTTAGGTGTGAATTGAGAATTATGAAAACCTTTACAGAAAACAGAGATGGGAGATTATCTTTAAGTCTCCACTTCATTTACGTTGCTAATTACTTTTCAAAGCTTCTGAAATAAATATAAAGTACTTAACGCTTTGGGCATAGTTTGCTGTGATGTGCTGTATGTGTTTATGGGATGGGCATTAAGAAGTTGTATGTTCCTTCTTGTGGTCTGTGGATCTTGTGGTTTGGAAGGAAAATGTGCATTTCTACCAACTGTATGTCACCAGCTGCAGATGGTCATAGAGAAAGGCGAAACTGCCAAGCAATTGACAGTAAAGTAATTGGGCAAAACGTCTTTGAATTCAAAGTATGTTCAATTGCAAATGGGGGCTTCCTTGAAGACTGTGGAATAAATCCCAGTGGAGCTAAGGCATACTGTCAGAACCTTCCCAGTGGTGGGATTCAAATAATTTAACAACCAGTTCTCTGCCTTAATGACCAACTGGGTGGGTTAAGAGCCGAGGTGGCGCAGTGGTTAGGGTGCAGTACTGCAGGCCCCTTCAGCTGACTGTTATCTGCAGTTCAGCGGTTCTAATCTCACCGGCTCAAGGTTGACAGCCTTCCATCCTTCCAAGGTGGGTGAAATGAGGACCCGGATTGTTGGGGGCAATATGCTGACTCTGTAAACCGCTTAGAGAGGGCTGAAAGCCCTATGAAGCGGTACATAAGACTAACTGCTAATGCTATTACAAGATAATTTGAAATATTTACAGTCTAATACTGTAGGCTAATTCTTAAATAAGAGCCAAGGTGGCGCAGTGGTTAAATGCAGCACTGCAGGCTACTGCTAGATCAGCAGGTCAGCGGTTCAAATCTCACCGGCTCAGGGTTGACTCAGCCTTCCATCCTTCCGAGGTGGGTAAAATGAGGACCCAGATTGTTGGGGGCAATATGCTGACTCTCTGTAAACCGCTTAGAGAGGCCTGAAAGGCCTATGAAGCGGTATATAAGTCTACTGCTATTGCTATTGCTATTAAATGCTGAAAATGCAGGATCAAAAAGTAAATCTAAAAGTTCTGCTTTGGCATATAATAGTCGTACAGCAAAGATAGATCATATCAGTTTAGATCTGCTGACTTTATCATGTGAATGAACTGTTACAATGGGGAAACTCTGAGATATTGATTTTCAAACACTTTCAAGGATGTATTATAGTCGTTTGGCTTGGTCTGTTGTGTTCTAGTCCTGACTGGCCATTCTATTTCTTGCACATTTTACAGGTTGCCTGCCTCCCCAGTTGGTGGCTAGTTTAATATTTTTTTTCCCCTTTTGTTTAGGCCACAGTCAGATGGGTGTATTAAAATGCAATCTGGCAGCCCTTGTGATGACAGAAAAATATGCTGGCAGAAAACGTGTTGTTCCAACTCCCAAGTTTTATTCTTTTTGGTAATGAGGCCAGTGAGTTGTCCTGGGGCGAATTAAGTGTCAGCACCTCTTCATTGAGTAATTAGGAAAGAAGACCACGAGACTCCATAGGTAGAAATCAAGTGTACTTTTACTAATTATAAATGATTAGAAGCGTAGCAAAGCGAAGGCTGATTATTTAGGCGCGAAAGCGATTGATATATAGAATAGCCCATTCCCCAACCCTTGGCATCCCAGTTGCAGTCCAATCATAATTCTCCTAAGTGTCAGGTGTGAGATAACTTCGAAAGGCATCACCAAGATGGAATGTCGGTGCCGTTCAGTGGTGGGTTTCAAAAATTGTTTGAACCTATTCTGTGGGTGTGGCCTCCTTTGTGGGAGTGGCTTGCTGCCCATGTGACCGGATGGGAGTGGCTTGCCACCCATGTGACCGGATATGAAGATGCCGACGACACTTGTCAGAACCACCTTCAATTACCTCGCGCACAGCACTGGCATGCATAAGAATAGGATGTAAACTTGTTTTTTAAAAGGCATCTTTGGTTTGCGTTAAAACAACTTCAACACACGCAATGTTCTGATTGCACCACAAACGCAGTAGTCATCCTCACCTTTCACAGAGGCACTGAGTTTTATAAATAGGAGCATGATAGTGTAGAATAATCACATCCAAGGACCAGTGGTGGGTTTCAAAAACTTTTTGGAACCTCTTCTGTAGGTGTGGCCTGCTTTCCGGGTCCACCGGTGGAACCTCTTCTAACCGGTTCGGTAGATTTGACGAACCGGTTCTACCGAATAGGTGCGAACTGGTAGGAACCCACCTCTGGTGCCGTTAGCCTTGGCGGGAAACCTCCTCCGCATGCGTAGTCCGACAGGCAGCAGAACTCCAGAATCTTCCTCCAGCACAATTAGTAACCCCTCCCAAATACCATGCCCCCCCTCCCCGTTTCAATGGCAGCCGAAGCAGCAGCAAAGCAGAGGCTGACATCAAGGGCAGCAGTCGGTAGATTCTCTTGCTTTTGCTTCTTTCAAGTATGGTGAAGTGGCATGTCCTTTTAGCCGTATGTCAAGTTACCCAACTAGCAAGACTTTTGAGAGAGTGCTAAACCCGTATCCAAAAATACAAGCTTGGCTGACAGGCATGAAGAAGGGATGAAGCAGGAGGGAGTGATAAATCCATAACAAGCTCTGTCCTCAACTCTTCTGCAGGGCAATGACAGTGCTAGCAATGTGTGGCCACAGTAGATTTGGTATTTGGTATTTATTCGATTTGTAGGCCGCCCTATTCCCCGAAGGGACTCAGGGCGGCTGAACAAAAACCAAGGGAAGGGGAACAAATACAGAAAAGTAAGACAAACAAGACAGTGATACAACAATTTAAAAACACACAACAAGCACAACAGTTCGAGTAGAGGGGGGGTGGAAATCAACCCCAGGCTTGCTGGGACAGCCAGGTCTTAACGGCTGTCCGGAAGGCCTGAAGGGTGGCGAGGGTCCGAATCTCCACGGGGAGCTTGTTCCAAAGGGATGCCCCCAGAAATAACCTTCAGAGTAGATAGGATGACAGCCAACAGAACATGTCTCTCTTTCTTGTTTTCAATCAAACTTCTGCACAATTATATCACTCTCTGAAATGTTTAAACTCCAAAGAGTTTAAAAACCAAGTCTAGCAATCTTTTAAAAGGGTGCTAACCCATGTACATGAGTACGTGATAAGAGCTTCAGAAAGTGCAGTCAAGCATTACATGGGCAGATCCCTCTCTGCTGGCAGGTATCTGGTCTCTCCTACAGGCTACCAAGACAGTGGCAGCAACTGGAGGTGGGGAGGGGGGCAGCCCTCAGCAAATTAAAGAGTCTTTGTGGCGCAGTGGTTAGAATATAATATTGCAGGGGTTCGATCCTGAACGGCTCAAGGTTGACTCAGCCTTCCATCCTTCCCGAGGTGGGCAAAATGAGGACCCAGATTGTTGGGGGCAATGTGCTGACTCTGTAAACTGCTTAGGGAGGACTGTAAAAGCACTGTGAAGCAGTATATAAGTCTAAATGCTATTGCTATTAAAGTGGGAAGCTCTCGTGCCTGAACCAGACCATGTCATGGTTAGAAGAATAAGGAAAGGATTCCTTTAAATGAGAATAGCAAAAGACTACCTTACACTGCCATACCTGTATCCTAGTGAAGAGATAAAGCCAGAGGCCTGCATGTGAGATTGGTGGTATTGAAGTTTGATAAATAAAATAAATAAAGCATTACGATAACTTATCATATAAAAACTGAACACATTTGTGCTGCAGTTAGAGGAGGCTGAGCCTTTAATCATTGTTTAGATAGTAATAGTGGCTGTATAATGGCATCCTTGCTATTGATTGGTTAATAATGAGAATCAGAGTGATACTAGTGCAAGAATATATTTTTCTGAATACGTGCTTTCTTTCACTCTATTATTGTTTTCCCCCAATTGAAGAGGGAGGGAAGTCTCCTTTGTGGCAGGCAATACATGATTTTTTAAAAACTTTTTTGACTATAGGTAAATGCTGTTTTTTTATAGTTTGTACAGTATACCATAGTATATCTTCTAGTTTCAGAACAATTAACTTTCCCTTTTTATCCTAATTAATTGTGATTTTCTTTTCTATTTGTTGATCTACATGCACATAAAAAATGATCAATTGATAAAGAAAATACTTCTTTAGTAGAAAGTCAACATTTTCACTAAAATAATCTTCCCGTTTTCAGCTCAACGTTGGCTAGGAAGGGTAATGGTTTATTGTTGCAATTACTATTAGTCTGAAGAAGTTGTGTATAGCTGAGTTTGTGGTATAGGATTATTTAGAGCTGAAGTTAAAGCATGATCACTTAAATACATGTTCAACCTAATTAAAAGAGACGATTAAGATGGAATGTGTTTCTGATGTTATTCACTAGAGCCACATTGTTAGACAAAACTTGAGAACAAAAATTGTTAATTGGTTTATATGCTGAGCTTCAATCAGGAGGGAACCATTTATAAGACAGATACCAAAATGATACCATACCAGTTCCTAACTCTCCAGATGTCTACAGTATTATTATATTAAACTGCTGCAGGCATCTTATCTCTTGAAACTGCTGACAACTCTGATTTTAAAAGGGTTTATACTTTGTGCATTATAACTTTTAAAACAAGTTACTAGAGCGCCTATCTTTTCCCCCCCTGATGGTTATATTTATTTATTTATTTATTTATTTATTTATTTATTTATTTATCGTTTATCATTTATCATTTATCATTTATCATTTATCATTTATCATTTATCATTTATCATTTATCATTTATCATTTATCATTTATCATTTATCATTTATCATTTATCATTTATCATTTATCATTTATCATTTATCATTTATCATTTATCATTTATCATTTATCATTGTTTATTGTTTATTGTTTATTATTTGACTTATATACCGCTTCATAGGGCTTTCAGCCCTCTCTAAGCGGTTTACAATTTTTTTAGCAAATTGAGTCAGCAACTTGCCCCCACAGTCTGGGTCCTCATTTTACCCACCTCGGAAGGATGGAAGGCTGAGTCGACCTTGAGCCGGTGAGATTTGAACCGCTGAACTGCAGATCACAGTCAGCTAAAGTGGCCTGCAGTACTGCGCCCTAACCACTGCGCCACCTCGGCTCTTTTCACATAATAAAATAGTAGATTCAGATGGGTTCCAGAAGAAACTTGAATGTTTTTTTTTTTTCTGGAGATTTGGACAGCGGTTGAACTAAGGCCTTATTTGTTGCCTGAAATGAGTAATTGGGGTGTGGGTTAAGTTGCTCCTTATGTGGCTTCTCCCTATTTGTTAGCCTGGAGGGCACCTTGGAACCCTGGGAGATTAATAACAGAAGAGATGCCCATCGGAGGATGGCAAAGAGCAAATTCCGGTGAATGTGTATAGAATAGCAATGAGAACAGCGATATGCATTTATTACACATCACCAAAATTGCTGCAGTTGTGTGATTCTGTGCAAGGGGAACATTTATTATCTGACCTTGCAACATCTGGAAGACTTTGCAACATCTTTCAGACTGCTAACCCAGACATCTGTCTTTTAGATCCATGCCCTTCTTGGTTAGTAAAGGTTCCTTGAGAAGGGACACCCAGCTTCATCCATGCAGCAGTGATTGATTGAAAGGATGGTTCCTCCTGTCTTGAAAGACGTAGTAGAATTTTCCTTCTTCAAGAAGCCATATCTGGATACTATGCACTGTCTGATCTCCAACTCCCCCCCCCCCTTTTTAAAGGAAAGAATGTTGAAATGATAATTAGATTGATGCTTCAGAGAGCCCCAGAGGAAGCGGTTTTCAATCAGGATTAAGGGACATATTATTGATAATCTTTGGCAGAACCAGAATGGTGGTGGTGTGAATGTCCTGCTTCTCCTTCAGCTCTCAGAATCTTTCAGTGTCATGATTTACGTATTTCTGGACCAAATGGGAGGATTAGTTGTAAAGTCATAGTTTTGCAATCATTTCCTTTCTTTTCCCAGGGCTAATTCCAATTGGTGTTAATAGGGAGCAGAGGTGGGTTCCTACCGGTTCGCACCGGTTCGATAAAACCGGTTCATCAAATCTACTGGACCGGTTAGAAGAGGTTCCACCAGTGGACCCGGAAAGCAGGCCACACCTACAGAAGAGGCTCCAAAATTTTTTGAAACCCACCACTGGCAAAGATCTTGTAACTTGACAGCTTTAAGACTTGCATGCTTCAATGCCAGAGTTCCTGAGCCAATGTGACTGGAGGAGGAATTCTGGGAGTTGAAGTCCACAAATCTTAAAGCTGTCAGCTTTGAAGACCCCTAGTTTTTGTTTCTAAAGGGTTAGGAGTGCAAGGATCTTGTAACTTGACAGCTTTAAGACTTGCATGCTTCAATGCCAGAGTTTCTGAATAGCTACTTGGACCGACCTAAGTACTAATTCATAATTTCATATCCGGTCACATGGGCGGAAAGCCACTCCCATCCGGTCACATGGGCAGCAAGCCACTCCCACAAAGGAGGCCACACCTACAGAAGAGGTTCCAAATTTTTTGGAAACCCACCACTGATAGGGAGAGATGTCAAACCTGAAGCCCCTGACTTGTGAGCCCCCTCTCCCATAAGCCACAGGGTTCAGTGTTCTCATTTCTCCTATTTAATATCTACATGAACCTTGCGGGGTGGGTGGGTTATCATCTATTAACCCACGCTCAAAATATCAATATATTGAAGATATTCAGTTGTATATCTTAGTTTATATTTATTTCTGAGGGACATACAACTAAATGAACAATCATTTTATGTCAGGGCAAGAAAAAAAAAGCAACTGGGCAAATGTCTTTTCAAGTTCTTGCAACATTGCTGATATAAAGTTAAACAAGGACCATAGGAGACATGAAGAAATATTTCAAAAAGCATATTTTTACTGATATTAATTCATTTATTTATTTTAAAAAATATATGTAGCCAGACACCTTATATATGATCAACAGTGAACTGATGGCTTCCAGCAATTCCCCCCCCGTAGTTTGCTGCATTATCTCTGCTATTTTCTTGATATTACTGTAGATATTACTCTTATATTAGTTCCTGTGTTAATATGGAAAACAATCCAGAAGACATGCATCTGGATGCGTATATTGATTTGAATGTGCAGGAATGTACAGGTATCAGAGATAGATAGCCAGCTGTTGTGGCCCGGCAGGAGCCGTTGGCCACCAGGTGGCAGCAGAGCATTGGATCAGAGGGAGTGTTCAGGGAAACACTTGGGAGTTGTTGCAGGATGCATCCTGTTGAAGGGTTACTCGACGGAAGGAACAACTGAGTACTTACAGGAGATGATTGCGAGCAGCTGTTGCTCATTGGGATCCTCTCCTGAGTATAAAGAGACTGCTGGTGCCACGCCCTGGTGGCAGAAGTCAACGTTCCTTTCCTGTTCTAGTGATTGTTCTTGTTCACGTTCACACATCGAGAGAAGCTAACTTGGATAAGTGGCTTGCAGTGTTTTGTGAGTTATAGGACTTTTGCCAGAGCTATTATCTTTGTTTATTTGGGCTTGCAGCCAACAAGAGCTTGGACTGATTAAAATAAACCTTTTTAGTTACGTGGCTTTTGGCTTTCATTCCTGGACGGAGAAGTGGGGTCAGAACAGCCAGCCTACATAAATAAACCTAGAAAACAATCATGGCTATAAGTCTGCTTACTTGTTACAATTTTCAGGAGTAAAATGTAATTTTTTTCTGCTCTCTGCTTCAACCTTTACTCCCTTTCAGATTGTCAATGTATAAAAATATTGAGGTTCAATATTGTAAATGGATAAAACTACTTGTGAAGCATATTACCAGCTAGCAAGACCTTTGGCATTAGATACTCCTTAAAAGACATTTGAATGTGCTGTTTAAATGATCTATTTAAGAAAGCACTATAGAACTATGTGAGCAGTTTAAATTTTTATATTGCCCATTATATTTATTCGTCCATGAAAAATACATTGAAAAAAAGTAGGTGTATCTCAACTCAGATTTAAAAATGTTTTCTTTTAGGAAGGACCTCACAAGGTCCTAATTTTACTACCGGTAGCTGTAATTTTTTTAAGAAATCACACAGAAGAGAAATGGTGATGGGTGGGACAATGTTGAATTTGTTTGACCCTTGACCTCTTTGCCTTTTGCTCATTGCTCACATGGCCCACTTCCAACCAGCCATAGGCCAGTAGTGGTGGGCCCAGAGGCTGGGGAATCTCTGATCTAGGCTGCACCAATCCAGACCAGTGGTGGGTTTCAAAAATTGTTGGAACCTACTCTGTGGGTGTGGCCACCTTTGTGGGAGTGGCTTGCTGCCCATGTGACCAGATGGGAATGGCTTACCGCCCATGTGACCAGATGGGAGTGGCTTGCCGCCCATGTGACCGGATATGAAATTATGAATTAGTACTTAGGTCGGTCCAAGTAGCTATTCAGAAGTTAGTGGTTAGAAGCAATCGTAAAGCAAGATATGGAATTAAAACCAGAAATATTTTGTTGGCTATTTGAAAGGGAGTATAATATATACTTAATTTTACACATGTTAGCAGCTGCTGGAATTGTGTTTGCACAACAATAGAAAAACAGAGATATGTAAATGAATAAATATTACAATGTGCAGGAATAAATAAATTGACAATTAAAATCAAGAAGGCTTTGAATACTTTTTCATGTGGGATTGGTTTTAGCAATTGCCAACTAACGGAAACAGAAATTAGAAATCCAAAAGTATGAAAGAAAACACCAATTATGTAAGGAAAGGTCCCTAAAATGTATAAGGAAATATACTAGATCATTATTAATGCGTAGATAACTGCGGGACATTACGCACCCACCAGTGGTGGCTTTCAAAATTTTTGGAGCCTCTTCTGTAGGCGTGGCCTGCTTTCCGGGTCCACTGGTGGGACCTCTTCTAACTGGTTCGGTAGATTTGACGAACCGGTTCTACCGAATAGGTGCGAACTGGTAGGAACCCACCTCTGATCCAGACCATCAATCACTACACAGCATCCAAGAAATAAAGCATATAATAAAAATAACTTTTGCTGTCACTTAGCAGTCAACAAGCTGAACAATTGAGTGGTTGAGGGATGATTTCGAGGAATAGTACTTGATAGGGTGGAAATTGGGAAGCAGGAAAGGCGGGGGGGAAAATGCTGTGTCTGGAATAACCAGAGTGTTTTGTATGACAATTGGTGGAGACTTTATACATGCTGGATCACTTTGGGTGAGGCTGGCATTTCAGGTGAGGGAACCAGCAGTCATGTTTCTTAGAATTTTACCCATTAAAGCAATATGTTTACAAATGGTTAAAAACATTTAAAATGAGAAAACAACACAAAATGAAACACAAAGAGAGATGGCAAAGATAGCAAACCCAGATAGGGAAGAAAGAAAACGATAAGGGTGCTTCAATCACCTGCCTGAGTGAAGAATAGGAGGAAATAGGGATTTATCTTTTAAGTAAACATGATTAGAACTGAGCTGTCAGGCCACTCTCTTGCAATCCAATACTATTTTCCAGATGTCCCTAGTTGCTTGTTTCTTGATTAAAAAAGGAGTGAAAGTTTAGTTGAGCATAACAAGAACACAGATTGTCTTAAAGGATGTGAAAAAAATTAACCTATTTAAACGTCCTGAAAAATGAATGGCTGGATAAATGGGGGAATGAATGAATGAATGATTACAGAAGGAAGCCAGCTAAAATCAGTTATGACTAGGAACATTTTTGTTAGGAATTTTAAAGACTCACGAGGCTGGTTGTAGAGGCGGAATGCTCAGCTCTGCAGACTTTACTTATTCAGTGAGAACACCCTGAAAAATAAAGCTTTTTATTCATTTATACACAATATTTATATGCTTAGAGCCCATTCCCAGAGGCTCTAGATAGATAACAAAATATGGTTTCAAAGCTCTTAGACTCCAAAATGCATTTAAAACCCAAACCCATGTAGAATAGCAATAGCAATAACAGTTAGACTTATATACCGCTTCATAGGGCTTTCAGCCCTCTCTAAGCGGTTTACAGAGTCAGCATATCGCCCCCAACAACAATCCGGGTCCTCATTTTACCCACCTCGGAATAGCAATAGCAATAGCAACAGCAGTTAGACTTATATACCGCTTCATAGGGCTTACAGCCCTCTCTAAGCGGTTTACAGAGTCAGCATATTGCCCCCAACAACAATCCGGGTCCTCATTTTACCCACCTCGGAATAGCAATAGCAATAGCAACAGCAGTTAGACTTATATACCGCTTCATAGGGCTTACAGCCCTCTCTAAGCGGTTTACAGAGTCAGCATATTGCCCCCAACAATCCGGGTCCTCATTTTACCCACCTCGGAAGGATGGAAGGCTGAGTCAACCCTGAGCCGGTGAGATTTGAACAGCCGAACTGCAGTCAGCTGAAGTAGCCTGAAGTGCTGCATTTAACCACTGTGCCACCTCGGCTCTTTTTTGCAAAGAAAAGTGTCATATAATGCTGACTTTATCTGCATATTATGAACTCCCTTCTTACTGTAACAGCTGGAGGTTAAATGATTTTACCAATTTCCTCAAGCACAGATGAAACAGATCAGTTTCACTGGAGGAGAGTTTCAGAGAGGGAGGCAAAAATGAACTGTCTCCAAAGAGGCTGATGACAACAGGGCTTCGAAATAGTCGACCCTATAAAATCTGACTGGACAGGTAGCTGAATGCCAGAAGATACAGGGCAGAAGGTATGTAGGACAGAATTTTAAAGATGACAACCAAAACTCAAAATTAAAAGCTGTCTGGCAATTAATGGTGCTGTGAAGCAGAGGGGATCAGGTAGTATTATCAGGCAGTAATGGTATATCCTCTTTTCTTCACTCCCGGTTCGGTAGAGGGAGCCAGTGGTGGATTTCAAAAATTGTTCGAACCTACTCTGTGGGTGTGGCCTCCTTTGTGGGAGTGGCTTTCCGCCCATGTGACTGGATGGGAGTGGCTTGCCGCCCATGTGACCGGATATGAAGATGCCGACGACACTTGTCAGAACCACCTTAAATGACCTCCCACACAGCACTGGCAGGCATAAGAATAGGATGTAAACTTGTTTTTTAAAAGCGTCTTTGGTTTGCGTTAAAACAACTTCAACACACGCAATGTTCTGATTGCACCACAAACGCAGTAGTCATCCTTACCTTTCACAGAGGCACTGAGTTTTATAAATAGGAGCATGATAGTGTAGAATAATCATATCCAAGGACCAGTGGTGGGTTTCAAAAAGTTTTGGAAGCTCTTCTGTAGGTGTGGCCTGCTTCCCGGGTCCACTGGTGGAACCTCTTCTAACCGGTTCGGTAGATTTGACGAACCGGTTCTACCGAATAGGTGCGAACTGGTAGGAACCCACCTCTGGAGGGAGCGTACTACTGATGGAGTTGTATGTAATATATTATCGATCATTTGCTAAGGATGAAACATAACTGAGCCAAGACAAGAGCCCAACTGTAAGTCCTTGAATATTTAATTGAGGGAGAGTCAGAGGTTTAAAAAGCTAGAAGAGTGATTGCACGATACATTACCAGTAAAGCTGTGTTTGATGCTCCTCCGTGGGCTTCTCTTCAGAGGAAATAAATTAACATGAATATGTGAAAAATCAGAATTGGGAAAAGCAAATGAACTCCGACTAGGATGCAGTTTATTACGGGAAGTCAGCAAGAGTAGGAATACTTCATTTGAAGTGGCATAATTGTGCCTCTCCACATCATACAAATCCCAGTGAAGGTGGTTTTAAAAACCCACTTACTTGGATAATTGGCCCAGTGTAGGTTTTTTTTTTTTTTTTTTGGCAAAGAGGCTCTAAAAGATCTTGGCACTGACTTTTTCTGTTTTTAAATGATTATCTTTTTCAGCGAGGGAGAGCACGCACAGCAGTTTCTGGAATTCTTGATAAATAACAGGGCCCATATTTTCTTCCGGATAATAAACTAATCACAACCAGTTTGGTAGAGATAGATAGATAGATAGATAGATAGATAGATAGATAGATAGATAGATAGATAGATAGATAGATAGATAGATAGATAGATAGATAGATGTAGATGTATGTATGTATGTATGTATGTGTGTGTGTATATATACATATACATATACATATATACATATATACATATATACATATATACATATATACATATATACATATATACATATATACATATATACATATATACATATATACATATATACATATATACATATATACATATATACATATAGACATATAGACATATAGACATATAGACATATATACATATATACATCATATATACATATATACATCATATATACATATACATATACATATACATATACATATACATATACATATACATATACATATACATATACATATACATATACATATACATATACATATACATATACATATACATATACATATACATATACATATACATATACATATACATATACATATACATATACATATATATATATATATATATATATATATATATATATATATATATATATCAGTCCTTGGGATTTGCTTATCTTTTATATTGGGAGAGGTGTCGAGATTTTTTTTGGCAACAAATTCAGGTCAGTAGGTTTCTTTGTTGGCATCATCTTCTCTCTTACTGCCTGTCTGCCTGCTGTGCTACTTGGAAAACAAGGTTTCTGAAATAAACAAGAATGTTTCCCAAGAGTAGACAGCCATTGTCGAGTAATGATAGGGTTCTCATCCAAATATTCACTAAGCCAAAACACAGCTGCTGTTTCACGACACAGCTGCAAGAGCATCCTTGTGCAGTAACATCTATTCTGATGGAGACCCTTCTTGGCCACGATCCTTTGAACTGAGGCTTCCCATGAAAAGATGATATCCTTTAGAGCAGTGTTTCTCAACCTTGGCCACTTGAAGATGTCCGGACTTCAACTCCCAGAATTCCCCAGCCAGCGAATGCTGGCTGGGGGATTCTGGGAGTTGAAGTCCAGACATCTTCAAGTTGCCAAGGTTGAGAAACACTGCTTTAGAGTTTAACGTTTAGACTCTATTGAAATGGAAGTATCATATCCTCTAGTGGTATTTTTTTTTTGTTTAATAGTTTTGATGAATGGGATGGTATTTCACTCTCAGTTATCAAAATGCAGAGTATGATATACACATTTCTATTTTTATCTGAAATATCTATTTCAGACTCATGGCTTTTGCCCTGTTTAACGACCAGTGTTACTTGTCACAAATGTGAGTGAACATTTGATTGCATATTGATGCGTTACAGGAAATCAAAGATTATTTTCGCCCCACTGCCAGGTTTGAACAGTAAGTTAACTTACTGATTCAGCTTTAATGTGATGTGCTGGTTATTGAGCAGTGTGTTATGTGATCCTTCCTCAAAAATAAACTTTGGTTCATAAATTGTATTTCACAAAGTCTTGAACAATATTCACTTTGGATCAGCTAAGCATTTGAATGAATATACTTCAAAAAATTCACTGTCTTGAAAAGGATTGAAAGAAATATTGTGTATCTGTGTCTGCATAAAATAAAACATTAAGAAATACATGATTCCTGATTGTGATAACAGAATAATAGAATTGGAAGAGACCTTTGAGGTCTTCTAGTCTAATTGCTTACATGCAAATTGAATTCTAGGCAACTAATATATTTGTTTTTAATTGTTGTTTAAAAAGAACAATCATTTTCATGTTGGGTTCCATTCTTGTAGATTTCAGGGATATTTTCATGCAATTTCCTTGCCAATGTATGTATAAGGTGTGACATGACTTAATTTTTTATCTTCTATATTTGCTATCCTACTGCCCTGATAGGTCTCCCTTCGTGGTACTGCTTAATTTCTGAGCCCAGGCAAGGTTGTCAAAGTGTTGCTATTTGTTGAGATCTAAATTTGATGTACACAAAGAAGTAGACCAGGGGTTTTGCAAGTTTGCAAGTTTAATAACATTTATATGCCGCCCAATCCCGTAGGACTCCGGGCGGCTTACAGTACAGAAATAAATAAAAAAAATAAAATAGAGAGAAAGAAAAGATAGATTTAAAATACAACACACCATGTACTCCATTCTAAATGGGGCTGGACTGTATTTTGGGGTCAACAGCCCCAGGCCTGCCAGAACAGCCAGGTTTTAATGGCTTTCCGGAAGGCCGAGAGGGTGGGAAGGGTCCGGATCTCTGCGGGTAGGTCATTCCACAGGGCCGGGGCAGCTACAGAGAAAGACCTCCCCCGAGTAGTCGTCAACCGGCATTGCCCGGTCGACAGTACCCGGAGGAGGCCCAACCTGTGAGATCTTATAGGTCGTTGGGAGGTATGTGGCAGGAGGCGGTCCCGCAGATATCCAGGTCCCAAGCCATGTAGGGCTTTAAAGGTAAGGACCAGCACCTTGAAACGCATTTGGAGACCGATGGGAAGCCAGTGCAGCTCGCGGAGGATAGGTGTAACATGGGTGTACCTAGGTACACCCGATATCGCTCGCGCGGCCGCATTCTGGACCAATTGTAGTCTCCGAACACTCTTCAGGGGCAGCCCCAAGTACTCGATTTCATTGAGTGCTGGATCAGCATTGTGGTTGTTTTCTGGGGGATGGGGGGAGGGGTTTGGCCAGGGTGGTTGCAACTGACTGGGTGTGGCCTGGGGGTGTGGCTAAGTTGACGTCAATTAGGTGGGGGCAGTGCCTGTGGGGTCTGGCCGGGGTTGAGGAGGGAATCGAGGGGTCTCCAGCAAGTAGGGTGGTGGTCAGGAGTCTCATACCATGGGATCAGGTGAAGTGAGGCAGCTGCAGCTGGAAACCATCAGCCCCCGTATGCTCTCCGCCCATTGTTCATGCGGGGGGCAATGGTTTCCAGCTGCATCCACAGTCCGCTGGCCCCTCAGCAGACCCACTCTGTGGCTCCAGAGCCCACTGCCCCCATGCACCCGATGCACTTTAGCACCTTAGCTGCTATAATGTAATAAAGGTTAACCAGAGAGGCAGTTTCTGTAAGCAGGTCAATAAATATTAGGCTAGAAACAACACCAGAATGTTTCCTTCCTGCCTTCCTTACAGGATTAGCCCTGTAAAGTGGGAAAAAACAAAAGGAGATTTCTTCCAACAATTGGTTCTCCGAACTGCTTAGAAAGTTAACAACCAATTCTGCTGGCTGGAGAATTCTGGGAGTTGAAGTCCACAAGTCTTAAAGTTGCCAAGTTTGGGAACCACTGCAGTACAGTATACTTAATTCTGAGCTTGCCTTAGGGGAAAGCTTAGAAGTGTTAATCTGTTTGTTTATTTATGCTAATAAAATAACTGGACCAGGCAAACCTCATTGTTTTTCTATTAGCTGGATCATTTGGAAGTTGCAGACATTACAATGGTTTGATTAAATCTATGTCCAGCTGCCATCCCTACAGCAAATAAATGCCATACAGCTACTTGCGCATGTCCCCCGAGCTAAACAATGTTGAATTGTTTCTGCTGCAGTAGAGTCTACTAGGATGTAATGGCAAAGCTGCTAAAGCTGAAGGCTGAAGGTTGGATGTCTCCATTGTTGATTCAGCTAAGGAGAAGCAACGTGTTTAATTTGTTCGAAACCTCCTGCATCATAATAGAAGAATGTTGTAAATCCACGTGTACTAGAGCCTCGGTTCTAACCAGTTCATTTTGAGGGACCAAATGTTTTCATTGAGACGATTTGCGAGTGCTTTTAGCAGAAAAGGGGGGGGGGAGAAGTGTTCCTATCCAAGAATGCTATGAGGATCTCTGCTCTGGTCTTCCTTGTTGAAAAAGTTTGAAGTTTGAAGCTTTATTTTATTTATATGCCGCCCTATTCCCTATAGGGACTCAGGGTGGCGAACTCAAACGGGAAAGGGAACATACAGATACAAAACAGACATTTAAAATAACCAACAACCACAACAACAAAGCCTTCTCAAGGTGGCCTTTTCAAAAATTGCTAGATATGTTTGACATACTGTTATGTTTCATATGTTTTGGTGTCAGTTGTCAGGATTTTCCATCTTTTTTCTTTCCTTTGTTGCGGTTTTATTTAACTTATTGTATCTTTATTTGCAGAAGGCATCTGGCGAGGGGGGCACGGTAGGCCAACTGTCTGGTCCTGTCGGTCTGACTCCGAATGGGCAGTTGGCCTTCCACTCCATGCCACGCCACACCACACCTGATCCTAACTGACTGACAACAGGAGCTCGAGGGCCTACCGTGGGGCACAGATGTCCTTGTCCATGGGTCAAAGCTGCCCCGTGCTCCTGTCCGGCCCCACACTGTTTCTGATGTGGGGGGGGGGAATCAATGCTTGTGTGCAGCTGTAGAGGGAATTTTAATGGCGCTGGAGTACGGTGGTGGTGGGGAGCTAAACTGCCCATTCAGTTTTAGGCTGGAGTCCAGATGGAGAGGCAAAAGCAGATGTAAATAGAAAGATGTAAATTAGGACATTAATAGCAAAATTATTATATTGGTTAATTTAGTGCAAAGTAAGAATATTTATACAATTGATATAGTCATGTAGTATTTCAGTCAAACCAACAGGTCATTGGGGAAGGTATAGGATCTGTTCAGTTTTGTTTACATAACAATGAGGATTTAATTTCTCAACACAGTTGTTGAGTTGATGGATGATGATGATGATGATGATGATGATAATAATAATGCAAAGACAATTTCATCTACTTTATAAATGTTTAAACATGGGATATAAATTCTTTATTTTTATTGTTATAAAGTTGGCTACAGGTTCCATAGCATCAGAATGTACAATGAAACTACTACATGACTATATCAGTTGTATAAATATTCTTACTTTGCACTAAATTAACCAATATAATCATTTTGCTATTAATGTCCTAATTTACATCTTTCTATCAGGGAGAAGAGTTTTGCAAATATTTTGGGGAGACCAAATCAAATCAAGTATTGTTATTATGGTCTTTGACCAGCCTTTACCATAAAAGGGTACGATAAAAAGGCAGATAGTTTAACACACAAATTTTAATTGGGGATAGAAGTTATTTTTGTGGCATAGAGAAGGCTCTCCTCCGGGTAGTCGCCAGTCGGCATTGGCCGGCGGATGGAATTCGGAGGAGGCCTAATCTGTGGGATCTAATTGGTCTATTGGAGGTAATTGGCAGCAGGCAGTCTCTCAAATACCCAGGTCCAATACCATGAAGGGCTTTATAAGTGACGACTAGCGCCTTGAAGCGTATCCGAAGACCAATAGGCAGCCAGTGCAGCTCGCAGAGGATAGGTGTTACGTGGGTGAACCGAGGTGCACCCACAATTGCTCGTGCGGCTGCATTCTGGACAAGCCGAAGTCTCCGAATGCTCTTCAAGGGCTGCCCCATGTAGAGCACGGATAGGATTCTTATCAGGCCTTCTTGTATTGTTCTGAGGCAGATTGGCAAGGAGATGTCTGGTGTAACCAGTGCTGTGTCATACAGGGTTTTGTAGCTGAAATCTAGCATCTAGCATCATAGAACCTGGTGGTAACCAGTGCAACAACTTTAGCAGCAATATTATCTCCATGGTGAGGTTTATATATCATCAATCCAGCCATAGAATTCTGGATTAATTGTAGCTTCAGGGACCACATTAAGGTAATTCAAATGAGTGGTGATAAAAACATAATTTACCATTGTCAAAGCATTGTGGGATTATAATTGGGTCACCAGATGGAGCTGGGCAAAATCCTTCCTTGCCTTGGCTTCCACATGCTTTTTGAATAGCAGCTGTATATCCAGGCAGATTTTAGAACATGCATTGTCTCCTTCAGGGCAGTACAATCCAATCCAGTTTCCCATATCAGGTCCAATGTTCCTGGATGTCTATTGACACAGAACAACTCGATAGCAATAGCAATAGCAGTTAGACTTATATACCGCTTCATAGGGCTTTCAGCCCTCTCTAAGCGATTTACAGAGTCAGCATATTGCCCCCAACAATCCGGATCCTCATTTTACCCACCTCGGAAAGATGGAAGGCTGAGTCAACCCTGAGCCGGTGAGATTTGAACAGCCGAACTGCAGAAGTAGCCTGCAGTGCTGCTGCATTTAACCACTGCGCCACCTCAGCTCTGATCTCGGAAGGATTTAGTCCAAACTTATTTAATCCACTCAGACCCTGCTAGCCTCTGGAAACCTCCATGGCATCTGCAGTTCAGCCAGGGATGGCAATGTTCCGCTGATATTATCCATATGACTCTCTTTTTCCCATCTTCCTGCTTGAGATCTAAATAAATGATCAGGCAACTTGCGTGGCCTCAAGTTATCATGGAAAGCTAGAAGAGTTATGCCCCGCGACCCTTTTTCTGGATGTGATTTGTGCTAGTTGGAAGGTTCTGATGAGTATTCTTTGCTATACTAAAGACTCTGTGAGAATGAAAATGTTTCTAAATTTCAGTTATGTAAATTACTTTGAATTAATAAGTAGTTGTGTGATGGTTGAGAAATATTATTTATTTATTTAATTAATTAATTAGTTTGTATGCCACCCACTCTCGGAAGACTCAGGGCGGCTTACAAATAAAAAGGGAAGGGGGAGATATAAAAAATAAAAAACAACAATTAAAAATTCAACAACATTCACAACTTAGGATGGGGCTGGACAAAATCAACAGCCCCAGGCCTGCCGGAACAGCCAGGTTTTGGTCGTTTTGCGGAAGGCCGGAAGAGTAGTAAGGGTCCGGATCTCAACGGGGAGATCGTTCCCCTTATCAAGAGATAACTTAATTACAAACTTGTCATTATGTATTTTTCCATTACTTGTCCATTATTATTAATATACACTACTTTTCCATTATTTTTTCTCAGAAAATAACTATGCATAATATAGGGAGTGTACAGTATTTTATTCCTCTGAATAGGTTTAGATTTAGATTTAGATTTAGATTTTATTAATATTTGTAGGCCGCCCTTTTCCCTGAGGGGACTCAGGGCGGCTCACATAAAATCAGGGAGGGGGAATACAAACATTGACATAGAGACATATAATAAAATAGTAAGCAACATACATTCATCATTCGGGAGGGGCGGCTATCCTTATCCCCAGGCCTGATGGGCTAGCCAGTTCTTAAGGGCTGTGCGGAAGGCCTGGACGGTGGAGAGGGTACGAATCTCCACGGGGAGCTCGTTCCAAAGGGTCCATTTTCTATGTCAGGCTTGAGTGATACCCCTCCCTAGTGTTGCCACTAGATATGTTTTGGCATTACCAATCATACTTATTTTTTCACTAGTCCTTAATCATTCAAAACATTACCCATGGTGCTCTCCTCTTTTTTTTTTTTGGCAAATCATCAGACAAATGTGTTATTACAATCCCATGTTACATTACTCATTAACCCAGAATGTATAAAATTAGGTAATGGAAGAAACCCCAAATTTATTAGGCTTCTGAGAGTATTTTGCAGACATGCACACCTGGAATTTTATTACCGCCCGGAGCTTAAAAACCCCCAACCCATTTGTAATTTTCAGTCTCGATCTCTGTGCTAATAATATTTCTACCAATTCAAAAGATTACTATATATGCATGAATATTGTTGTGTGACAGTACGTACCGGCTAGAAAGTCTTCCGACTGTTAAATATTTTCCAGCAGAAAGTGTTCAGCAAAATAAAATCTGTCAAGGCATTTCAGCTGCCTTGTATTGCAGATCGTTTATGGTAACTGGGAAAATACTGCAATGCACCACATATGTAGTAGGACTAGCATTTTCCAAAAGGTTAGAAGATGTTCCCCCTCCCCCCCTCCCTTCCCAGCCTGTAGGTGGTATTTTAATCAAGTTCTCATGGCAACATAGCAATTTAAAAGGATTGTAGCCAACAGAAAACGGGTCTTTTATGTATGTGCTTGAGGTGGGAAATATTAAATCAAAACACTTGCAACGGTTATTCGTGATTGCAGATCTTCCAAGGTTAAAAGAATGCCAAAAAGGGTTGTTCTTGCCACTATGCGAGTAACTTCGGAAAAGATTTATGATGTTTTTTTGAAGAAAGCTGAATGGTTTTATTTGCGTTTCTAAATATCCTCCCTCCAGATTTAACAGTTCCAGGATAGGTTGCTTTAGTGGCCGAGCAGCCACGGAGTGGTCTTCCAGTTTGTGTCTCCGGAATTGCCAAATGGCAGTGCCGGATTTTCCTGTAGGCTAACTAGGCTTCAGCTTAGGGCCTCAAGATCAAGAGGGGCCTACATTCAAATTGTTAGCAAAATTAAAATTACACTATTCTAAAAACAGTGAACACTAAGACACTGAACCGAAAATAAGGAGAAATTCTACGCATATGACTAATAAACAAACAGAAAAATGTATTGGTTAAGATCGTTCCAGCGCCGCGGCAGTTAGGGAGCCCGCCCACGTTCCCGGCACCGGCGGTCGGGCGAGAGGCGCGGCCGCTCCCAGTAGCCGCCCCATCGACGCGGAACCCCACCAGCGGCCAGGCAGGTGAGGGCGAGGGGGCCGAGCTGGGCAGCTGAGCGCAGCAGGGGAGGCGGCTGGCCTCGCTGCCTTTGCCGCAGAGCAGAGCCGCCCTCCGTCGGGAGGCCAGCTATATATGTTGATATATATTGATATATATCACAGTAATGATGCATTTTATTGTCTCTCATGTAATTTACAAACTTAAAAATGGGAGGTGAAAGAGCCTCATAAGTGGAATAGCCTAGGGCCTCTTTTCATCTAAATCCGGCCCTGCCAAATGGCATTGCAGTAGCAATAGCTGCAGCCTGCATACCTGGATTGCTTTTATTCTCTTACAATGTCTTCCTAATCTTAGAAATGTTGCATTTAGACACATCTTCCACTAGGAGCCGTTTTCTAAAACTTGCTCTCTTTGAAGCTAACACTTTCTGTTTGTTTTAATTCATATAGTCTAATGCAGTGACGTTGAACCTTTTCGGCACCAAGTGCCAAACTGGAATGTGTGTGCCAGTGGTGGGATTCAGCCAGTTCGCACCACTTCGGGAGCACCGGTTGGTAACTTTCTAAGCAGTTTGGTGAACTGGTTGTTGGAAGAAATCATTAGGGCAGAGAACCGGTTGTTAAATTATTAAGAGCCGCGGTGGCGCAGTGGTTAGGGTGCAGTACTGCAGGCCACTTTAGCTGACTGTGATCTGCAGTTCTGGGAAGTCAGGGGGGGGTCGGGTGAGGGGTCGGGGGGTCGGGTGGGGGGAGGGAATATATTAGGTTAGACAAGATGTGTTAGATCTCAATGTAATGTGACTTCACATGCATACTGTTCTTTTTAAATTTTTCTTTAAAAATAGGATAGGCCAAGTATATTGATATGTAGCGGAAATATACCAAGGAGCAGAGGAGTGGGAAAGAAGAAAGATGGGCAGAGTGGGATGGGAGAGAGGGTGTGTGGGGGAAGGTGAGAAGGAAGGGGGGGAATGGACGTGGAGAGAGGAGTGGTAGAGGGGGAGGGGAAGTAGGGTAAAGGGGGATGATGGAGGGAAGATAGAAAGTTGGAGGGTGGTGGAAGAAAGAGGTGTATGGAGAGCGGAAGAGTTATATTGGGTTTCTATTTTCTGGGGCCTTGTTGACAAGAGGAATTGATGCAATTATTGTTTAATGCTGTATGGCGTTGGCTGTCTACAGCAGTGTTTCTCAACCTTGGCAACTTGAAGATGTCCGGACTTCAACTCCCAGAATTCCCCAGCGAATGCTGGCTGGGGAATTCTGGGAGTTGAAGTCCGGACATCTTCAAGTTGCCAAGGTTGAGAAACACTGATCTACAGTATACATGTGAGTGTATGAAAATGAAAATAAAAAATTTGTGGGAAGACTGTTGAGATGAGAGTTACCCCAGGGTGTTTTCTGTGGGTGAGGGTGAGGATGTGTATTGAGTCTTCCCACTCCTAGTCCCAACTCTTTAACCATTACAGTACACTGGCCCTTTGTGCAAGAAATAAACAACGTTAGATGTCCCCAAGATCCGAATCGGGCTGCTGCTATGGCCAGCAAGAGTGAGAGCCATCCAGCCCTTGAAAAAAATGAACTATTAAGAACTGACGGGCGAGGTAAAAGGTTCATGCCGTCTAAGGAGACAGGGAAAACCGAGTGCGGGATTCTGACCTAGTCACGTCAGACTGAAAGTGTGACAGGATTTCAACTGGCAAACGCTTTGACATTTGAATACAGTCTTTTCATTCAATTAAGTGTGCAGAGGCCAAGAATAATCTTTCATCTAGGGGACAGTCCCTTCGGGTATGAACGGAGGTTATCAATGGGGCAAACATCTCATTTTTCAGTGAGTAAGAAAGTACACTAGATTTCATTCAAAGCCCTGCGGCGTCTGTTTTTAGACAGGCGTCATTACTATTCAGCATCCCATTAGGGGTGGTTGTAAATTGGAGCTGTATAAGAATGGAACAGGATTTACTATGTTATTTTTTATATACATTGCATACTGTCGTCGAAAAGAGAATTCCCCAGTGCTACTGCTGTTCACGGGTTACATCAGGGGTGGGTTTCTTGCCCCGTTCCAACCGGTTCGGTTGGAACGGGGCCGGCGGCGTCCTCGTGCACGCGCGCGGTGCACGCATGCGTACTAGCGTCTGTGCGATGCTCCAGCTGCTCCTGGAGGATCGTGCAGGCGCTGTATGCGTCCTGCGCATGCGTGGAAGCGCAGAACTCGTCAAAACCGGGTAAGGAGCGCGGGCGGGCGGGTGGGCCCTTCGCCGTTCCTGGAAGTTACTTCCGGGTTCGCCGACCAACTAGTTCGCGGGGACCGCCGCGAACTGGTTGAAATCCACCCCTGGGTTACATGTATGCTGCCATGCTGTTCATTAGCCCAACAAGGGCAATATTTCATGCAGTATATTTCTATGTTTAGCTCTGAATGTTAGTACAGTGCTGTAGTCTGTGACATGCTGTCATTCTGCGCACTCTTCCCCCTAGACCTGCGAGAAATGCAGACATCAGTAATTTGCTAATGCTTTGTGTACAGTATATGGGCTTCAGCTTGGAAGCTGCTTTTGAGTTCAGAACGAACAGGAGTTACAGTTTGCCTCTGATCTGTTGTAGAGATTTTCTGGAAAGTTTAGAAATCGGACCAGATGAGAAATAAAAATATTGTATAGGTCAGCAAATGCCTGCTTTATTCCATAAAGCTAAAAAATAAAAATCTGGGAGAAGTCTTATAATGAGGAGCAGATTCAGATTATGTTTGCTGGGCATTAGTGAAATAGTAAAAGAAAGATGTTCTAGTCAAGCTTAGCTGTGCCTGAATCTCTTAAATGGCTTTTGGTGAAAAGCTTATTAGCAAACAGATGCTCAAATGTCATGCTCAGAATGTAGCATTTATTATTGTTAGAGTTGCAGAACATGGAAGTGTTCTGCAGAAGTGAACTGGGGCAGAATTCTTCAAACTAAACTTCATGGTAGGAATGTCCCATTGGTTTGGACTGGGTGAATGCTGTCCGCCTTTGGATTGGATTGTTCTTGAGTAAAGAGGTATCTTTGGACCTTAAAAGTTGTGAGCATGTGGAAAGTCTTTCTCCCTGGGCCACCACAAAAAGTAAAGACTTCCACATATACAGAGGAGAAATGTGATGCAGAAACAGAACTTGACCCTCTTTATAGAATGGTACTTTTTCTGTGAAGGCAGGGCCTAAAATATAGGCCATTCCTCCTCTTTCTTTATTCCTGTTAGAAGCACCTATAAAGTATAGACATATGACATTCCTCATAGAAATGAGGAATTGTCTTTAAGAAATCTTAAGCAGTAGTTCCTAAGTTTTCTATTTTACTGAATCAATGAATCAATGTTCCTGGTTAGCTGCTTTTTTGCTTACGTTGTCTTAGAACCTCAGATCTGGCTTCAGATTCTGATGCAGGACTAACAATAATATACTCTACATTCTTTTTTTTATTTTTATTTTTTATTTTTTTAAATATAGTTTTTTTATTTTCCATTTTCATAACATATAATCACATGTATACTATTACATAGCCAGTATCCTATTGTATTAAGTAGTAATTACATCAGTTCCTCTCGTCATCAACGCCCAGAAAGATAAAAACCCATTATTAGCTCTTCTGCTCTCCATACACCTCTTTTTTCTATCTCTCTCCTACCTCCTTTCTTCCCTCCATCATCCTTTCCTACTCTACTTCCCCTTCCTTTCTCCTTCTCCTCTCTCTACATTCCACTCCTCCTTATCCTCCTCATCTTCCCCCCTTACCCTTTCTCCTATCCCTCTCTTCCTGTCTTTCTTCTCCCTTCTGTTTCCCACTCTTCCTCTCATTGCTGTATTTCCGCTTCTGAGCAAACTCCACTCTATGTTGATGGTATTTATGCTTCCATATCAATATACTTAACATATCTTAGTTTTAAAGAAAAAATAAGAGAAGACAGTATACATGTGCAGACATATTACTTTAAGATCTAACACCCCTCGACAAGCCTAATATACTTCCCTCCCTCCCTCCCTCCTTCCCTCTACATTCTTTTTACTAATTGTTTTCGACCTCCGCTGCTCTAGGCCTGTAAATAAGTGAGAAGAGATCCTGCCTTCGGTCTCCTCTCTATCTTCGGTCAATATAATCCAACCCTAAGTCCAATGTATTGTAATTTCTCTCATCCTGGAATCAGATTTTTTCAGTCCTTCTTCAGTCTTTTCTGACAAAATGCCAAAGAGCATCTCCTTCCAAAAATTCCCATGCGCAGTCATCCTGCACTGAATCCTCTCTTCTTTTTTAACACTTCACGGAAAGAACATTTGACCATGCCAGGTTTGAAGGAGTTTATTTAGTAGAAAGTTCAAAGCCATGAAGATAATCTCACCGTTCAAGTGTAACAGCTGGCCACTCCGTGTTTGTCTGAAATGGGCAAGAAATGTGACATTAACAGGCGTTCCTCTTTTATTTCTCCGTGCTGAACAAAGACATTACAGTATTTACTGCACCTTACTCTCTAAGAATCTTTTTCTCCTTTTCCATTTTTGTTTGCTTGTTTATTTTTCAAGTACTTTTATGTGGCTTAAGTAAAAAGAAATGAACCTAAGTGGGTTAACACCGAGGTACATAATAAATTATACGATGCATCACGTTAAAGCGATCAACATCACTATATAAACACATTTTAACAAGATCATTAGCAATATGTAGCCCTTTCCCATCCTAGGTGTAGCTTGTCTGTCTGTCTGTCTGTCTGTCTGTCATCTAATTTATATAGCCTTCCATTTCAAGATCTGCTGGGCAGCACACAAGCATTTGAACCACTATAAATAACTTTGTTTTTCTATAGTACAATCATTAAAACAGTAAAAACAATATAAAATTGTTGTGACTCAGCAGAAGTTTGCTGTGAGTTGAGTCGGGATGCAGGAATAACAACGCAGCTGGGGCTCCTGAGTGTGGTCTTCTGGAGATAAAAGGATGAATGGTGCCACGCCCTGGTTGCAGAAGTCAACGTTCATTCGTTTGTTTGTGGTTCGTCGTTCATCGGTCGTGGTTTGTTTGTGAGAGGCACTTGGATAAGTGATTTGCTTTCTGTAACCCTGATTCAAAGAGACACTTGGAGAAGTGATTTGCTTTCTTTCTGTAAACCTGGTGTTGCTGTAATAGCTCTGTGTTTTTGCATTCTGCTGCGTAACCGTTTTGCCAGAGACATTATTTCGGTTTATTTTGGGCTCGCAGCCAGCGTGAGCCAGGACTGATAAAGTTATTTCCTTTTAAGTCTGCCTGACTGTCGTCTTTGAACGAGCGAAGAAGGGGGGTCAGAACATAAAACTATATAAAACGGGATAATAAAATACTGAGCCAAAGTAAATGCATCTATCCTTAATATCAGTACAATCACTGCACTGGCTCTACCCCATTCCTGGGTCCTCGTGATTGTGGGCAAAGCCATGTTTTGAGGGCCTTGTGAAAGGCTAGGTCAGGGTCAGTCTGGGGCCTAAGGGTTGATGTTCCAACAATAGTCACAGAGAAAAGACTCTTTTTATCCAATATGCCTGCAATTTTACCAACTTTCTAAAGGTTGACAAGATGCAGATTTACTACTGGGGAAGCTAATTCCACAGAATGGAGTTCTGGCAGGGATTGCTTTCTTGTGACCAGCCAGGGGGTTGAACAGCATCAAAACAGCAGGCAGATTTGGGTGATTGAGAAGACCCATCTTTTCAGCATGAATTGTATGTATGTAAAAAGGGAAAGGACTTTTATCACTCCTGCTGTTCTTGCTGTTTTAACAGGTTGACAACGCCCTCCCCCCAAATACCTCTGTATGATTTTGTTATGTTTCACAGAGGTGTAGTTATTAGCATAATTTCTGTATTCACACTTTTTCAATGGGTAGCAATAGCAGTAGCAGTTAGACTTATATACCGCTTCATAGGGCTTTCAGCCCTCTCTAAGCGGTTTACAGAGTCAGCATATCGCCCCCACAGTCTGGGTCCTCATTTCACCCACCTCGGAAGGATGGAAGGCTGAGTCAACCTTGAGCCGGTGAGATTTGAACAGCCGAACTGCAGAACTGCAGTCAGCTGAAGTAGCCTGCAGTGCTGCACTCTAACCACTGCGCCACCTCGGCTCTTAATATATATGCATTTAGTCCTACATGTCCTACTCATTTCAGGAAATTTAAAAATATGTAATTCTTAGTGTAGGTTTTATTGTTTAAAAATCAACAATAGAACATTTTATTTTATAATATACTATGGATGTTATATATATTTATCATCTAAATGCACCCAAATATTGATACCTATTCTGTCATTTTATAATATGAGGTTATAATATCTGGTTTGATCTTTGGAAGGAAGTTCTGTTTTTGTCAATTAGGAGTTTTCATCTGGTCAATAACCGTTTTTTTTTTCTCCTTGAACTGAAGCTTTTCTCACCAGTATAGCTGTGGCCCGGTTAAGAAACTTCCAATTAATTATGAATCAACTTAAGTGGTTCACGAGGTAGTCCTTTTCATTTATTTATGGTTACCTAATAGTAGGATGGGTCAAAATTGTATTCTATTTCCAGGCTAAAATAACTTTTTTAATTTTTAAATCAATAGTTTTAATTTTTAAAAGCTATTTTAAATTGGATATATATATATATATATATATATATATGTATGTATGTATGTATGTATGTATGTATGTATGTATGTAAGTATGTATGTATGTATGAAAAAGTCCTGTATGCTTTATGGTTTACAGTTTATGATATTTTTTGGATAGGCCATTGATTTTATGATATTTTATGCTAACTGCTGTGCAAATATTGTTATATTTAAATAAATACTGGTGGTTTTTAAGTGAAGAGCAAAAGCTTTTTGCAATGTGGTGCTGTTTGGATGGGGATTGTGAATTTTCTTGCATGCTTACAATAACTATGAAAACAGATTAACTGATGCATACCCAGTGGCATATGTGTTGCAATTACTAAGGCTGGTGCTAGTGTTTTGTTAACATGTTTATTGTTTGTGGCCCTGAAAAGGACCATTTAGGTAACCAAACATGGTTACTAATATGAAATTGGCCAGCCCTTATTGCTTCTCACCAGGTGGCATCGCTTCGGCATAGACTATATACGCTTTTGCATGTGATCTTTGGTGACAATATGGTGCCAGGCTGCAATAATGGATTCAATCAACTCCTGCTTGGTCTATGGGTGCTTCTTACTTATTTCATAACCAATCTTGGCCCACAAGTTCTCAATTGGGTTCAAATCTGGGCTCAGAGCTGACCAATCCAGGAGTCAAACACCATGCTTCTTCATCCACTGCTTGGACGGACTTGGCTCGATGACAAGGAGCGTTGTCATCCTGGAAGTAAAAGTCCTTCCCTACAAGTTGCTGAGCTGAAGGAAGCATGGTCTTTTCCAGGACTTCGACCTCCTGCTTGGAATTCATGATTCCCTGCATGATTTGTATCCAACCAATTCCAGAAGCAGTGATGAAGCCCCAGATCATCATGTGCAATGGATACTTCACAGATAGATTCAGGCAGTACGGCCTAAATTCTTCAGCTGGGAATCTTCTGACATAGTTATTGCACTGATTCCCAGTCAAGTTGAAATTGCTCTCATCACTGAAGATGACCTTGGCCCACTGTTCATTGGTCCACTTGGCATACTTCTTGGCCCACACACATTGACGAGAGTGGTGAGCGTCTGTGAGCAAAGGTTTACTTCGAGACCAGCAGCCTTTGAGCCCTCTGGCAAGCAGTCTGTGACACATTGTGCTTTTGCACACTTTTACATTACATGTTTCACCCCAGATTCTTGTAATCTGAGGTGAGGTGAGTTTCCTGTCAGCCATCGAAATGCGTTGCAGAGCCCGATCTTGCCATTTTGTCGACTTTCTTGGTCTTCCAGAGCGGAGCCTGTCATCAACTAAACCAGTTATTTGGTATTTTTCAACCACTCTGCCCACCAATTTGCTAATGGGTAACATTTATATTGAGAACCAATTGGTCTTATTTAAATTAATTAAGACATCAGACTAGATACCAGAGATCATGAGTTCTAATCCTGCTTTGGGAACAAAGCCAACTGGTGACTTTGGGCCAGTCACTTCATATTGGCCCTAGGAAGGCCCTAGTAAATCACTTATGGAAAGAAGACTACGAGTTACAAATGTAATGGAACCTGCCCATTCCATCTGTAACTTGAGAATTCGTGGGAGTGAATCTTGTACATATTGTACATTGTATGACATCACTCCCTGTTTCCACCCACACTCTCGCTAATTAAATGCATGGGCAAATGCGTGGTTTGTTAAGTGCACATGAGTTATTAGCTTGGGGAGGGCCATGGGGTGGGGGTGGGGTAGTGATGGAACAGGTCACCTACTTCAGGCCACCCAAAGTCTTCCCCAAACCAGAGGTACGTCATTCTCCCTCCCCTGCGGTTCCCTCAATTGCTTCCCCCCCACATCCTGTTGCACTAGGTGACTTCCTTTCTCAGCACCGGAGGCCAAATCAAGCTGATCTGGGGCAGATGGGTAAACCTACTATTATAAGCATCCTTCTAAACTCATAGCGATAATTATTTGCAACTTTTGTTTTGAAATCCACCAGTTCCTTAATTTGACTTAATTTGGCTGCCCCTGAAAAGTGTTCGGAGACTACAATTGGTCCAGAATGCAGCCGCGTGAGCGATATCGGGTGTATCTAGATACACCCATGTCACACTTATCCTCCGCGAGCTGCACTGTCTCCGAACGTGCTTCAAGGTGCTGGTTATCACCTTTAAAGCCCTACATGGCCTAGGACCCGGATATCTGTGAGACCGCCACCTGCCACATACCTCCCAATGGCCGATAACATCTCACAGGTTGGGCCTTCTCTGGGTGCCATCGACCGGACAATGCCGGCTGGCAACTCCTCGGGGGAGGGCCTTCTCTGTAGCTGCCCCGGCCCTGTGGAACTATCTACTCGTAGAGATCCGGACACTTTCCACTCTCTCGGCCTTCCGAAAGGCCACAAAAACCTGGCTATTCTGGCAGGCCTGGAGCTGTTGACCTCATGAATGAGGTCCAGCCCCACCCAGTTTGAGTGTATGATGTGTTGCTTTTTAATCTGTTTTTCTCTTCCCTTATTTTTAACTTTTTATCTTTTTAGTTCTGTATTTTGTAAGCCGCCCGGAGTCCTTCGGGATTGGGCGGCATATAAATTCATTAAATTTACAATTTACAATTTGACTTGCAATAATTAAGTGAGAGAACCATTCATCGGCTTCATTACTGTGGTATGAGGGCCAGTGGCAAATGAGGGCAGATCTTAAGAATTGGGTAGAAAGCATTATAATGGAGCTGTGAAGAGAAAGCCTATTGTTTTCCAAATGTTGTTAATTTATAATTATCAGCAACTCTCATCTCTGGCTGTGCTAGTTGGAGTTGCTACACGCGGAAGACCACAAATGCATCACCCTGATCTATCTACACACAAAAAAAATTAAATCCTCTCTCCACTTAGTCAGATTTCCATTCTGCAACAGAATTTTTGTATAACAAACTTTGCGGAATATTTCAGAAGTTGAAACAAAATTGCAGTGTGTCCCCAAGGCAGCATATAATACAATCAATTTTAAAATGCATTGAAATTAACAGTAGCACAGAAGATTAATAGGGAAGCCATAAAATATACAAACCACAAACCATCAATCTATTCCAGTTACTGCTTTCTAATAGAAAGAATAATAGTACAGACTAGAAGCCAAAACACTTTGGAGAGATGTCAGGGCATTGGGGAGAAAGGTTGTTTCTTGGTTGAGAGAAACCGCCTACTGCCAATTACCTCCCAAAGACCCATTAGATCACACAGATTAGGCCTCCTCCAGGTTCCGTCTACTAGCCAATGTCATCTGGCCACTACCCGGGGGAGGGCCTTCTCTGGCCCTTTGGAATGAGCTCCCCGCAGAGATTCGGACCCTCACCTCTCTCCAGGCCTTCCGAAAAGCCGTTAAAACCTGGCTGTGTCGGCAGGCCTGGGGTCGATAAGTTCCCTTCCCCTCTCGAATCGTGTGGCTGTTGGTTGTTTTTAAATGCCTTGTACTTTTTGTTGTAGTTTTTGTGTTTCCCTACCCCTCCTTGGGTTTGTGTGCTGCCCTGAGTCCCGCCGGGAATAGGGCGGCATATAAATAAAATGAACCTTGAACCTTGAACCTTGGTTGAGAACACTGTTCAGATGCAAGTATTCTATTGCTTCTGAGAGTACGATGAGATACACAAAGGAGATTTGGACTGGCTAGAGAAAAACATTGGAAACTTTTTATATACTGAGAGTTCTAGAACAGTGTTTCTCAACCTTGGCAACTTGAAGATGTCCGGACTTCAACTCCCAGAGTTCCCCAGCCAGCATTCGCTGGCTGGGGAATTCTGGGAGTTGAAGTCCGGACATCTTCAAGTTGCCAAGGTTGAGAAACACTGTTCTAGAATGTCAGATTTGACTTATGTCCTAATGGGCTACTAATTTGCTTGTAATAAACGTAGTATTTATGGTAGGAATACTGAATACTGAGGAAGCAACTGCAACTGAATTTCTGTAGTGGAGGCTATGGACCTCACTTGACCAAGACAGCATCCAAACACACCCTTCCCTTGGGAACAAGTCAGGAGGGGGAGCAGGGTTGCAGATTTCTTTGCAATCTTCTGCTGTCTTTATATCCCCTTCACTCCGGCAAAATGACTGGCAGTTTCACAGGTCATCTGAGGAGGAGGAGTAATCTATGATGCTGCCTCTCGGTCTCCCACAAGCAACATTAATGGGGAAGTTGGCAGAAGGTCAGATGTTGCTGTGGTAATTTTATTCCTCTGTTTAGGTAAATGATTATTTCTGAAAGGATGACCCGATGAGTAAGAGGATGTCTTGTTATAACTCCATTCTTAACTCATTTTATCATATACTCTTTAATTTATTGTCCCAAAGGTGCTTTTCCAAGAAGCAACTGGACTTTCTTGTTTTCCTTTAAAGGCGTTTCACTTCTCATCCAAGAAGTCCCATCAGTTCTGACTAGATGGTGTGGAATGGAAGGATCTATATATATCTGACCACCTTTTTATAGCATGATAACTTCAGGAGGTTGGGGAGAAGTTGAGGTTCTTCTCTCAAGTTCTTACTTTCTTATTTATTTTTTTACTTACGGAAGCCCTCCACCTTCTTCAGAAGATACCACAGCAGTGGTGGGTTTCAAAAATTGTTTGAACCTACTCTTTATAGGTAAAAGCCTCTGCACAGGAACCTTCTCAAGTAAAGTTTCAGCACCTGGTTAGAGTGTCAATGGCAGTCAGTTGGGAGGTGGGAGTGTTGGACAGTTGATTTGTGGCTATGTAGTGATTCTAGGCTGATCCCTATTTTCTCCCTTCCCCTCTGGCTCTGCCAGTCTTTCTCCTTCTAAAAAGCAGCACACAGGACCATTCAAATGAGAGTTATAAACTGGAGTGTTATGTTTGTTATGTTTATTAGTCTTGTATGCCGCCCACTCCCAGAGGACTCCGGGCGCTTACAGCAGAGCAGAGCTGGCTGGAGAATTCTGGGAGTTGAAGTCCACAAGTCTTAAAGTTGCCAAGTTTGGGAACCACTGCCTTTAGTCCATAATTGTATTGGTTTTTTTTTAAAGGTAGAACTCTAACACTGTATCACATTGTGTAACAATCATAGACAGTCTACAACTCTATGGCAGTGCACGTGTTTTGCATGCTGGAGGACCTGCATTGCTATCTATTATCTTCAGCTTTTAAAAAAAAAGGTTCTTGGAACTAAATTAGAAAAGATTTAATTTCTGCAGTTTTGGATAGCTGCCAAAGGAAAGAAACAATACTGGTCAAATCAGACCCTTGGTGATTCAGCATAAGGCTTTCTGTTTGTATTCTAGTAATTGCATTTTGTAAGCAGAAAAAGGTGAACCGTTTGAGATCCATTGGCTTAAATAAACCAAAATGTGCCTGAATTCCTACTACAGCAACTTTCTATTGTCAAAAAGACGGTAATCAGCCCATCTAAATGCTAAGCAATTGACTCAGTGCAACTACTTCCCCTTAGTCTCCCTAAGATTAACAACAAGTAGTAGTGGGCATTCAGGAATTTAAAAAAAAGCACAACTTAGCTGTAAAATATAGTAAATTGTATTATATCACAAGTACTATATGTCAAGATAACATGTGAAGAAACTTTCAACTTATAACATCTTCTAACTGCTTCCTTGCAATTTTACAAATAGAAGTAAATGAAGCAGTGGTGGGTTTCAAAAAATGTTTGGAACCTACTCTGTGGGTGTGGCGTCCTTTGTGGGAGTGGCTTGCCGCCCATGTGACCGGATGGGAGTGGCTTGCCGCCCATGTGACCGGATATGAAGATGCCGACGACACTTGTCAGAACCACCTTAAATTACCTCACACACAGCACTGGCATGCATAAGAATAGGATGTAAACTTGTTTTTTTTTAAGGAATCTTTGGTTTGCGTTAAAACAACTTCAACACACGCAATGTTCTGATTGCACCACAAACGCAGTAGTCATCCTGACCTTTCACAGAGGCACGGAGTTTTAGAAATAGGAGCGTGATAGTGTAGAATAATCATATCCAAGGACCAGTGGTGGGTTTCAAAAATGTTTGGAAGCTCTTCTGTAGGTGTGGCCTGCTTTCCGGGTCCACTGGTGGAACCTCTTCTAACCGGTTCAGTAGATTTGATGAACTGGTTCTACCGAATAGGTGCGAACTGGTAGGAACCCACCTCTGAAATGAAGGCAACTTAAAAAAAAACACAAAGATGTTTGCTATATTTACTATATTGAAGTCAAGTACAAAACTTTCAATGTATTTTTTTCTTTTTCTTCGTATCTCTAAGATGGTGCTTTCTTTCTCATTTTCCTATGCAACCATATTTCAGTTTTTTCATTGGGTGGGAAAGAATATCTACAGCCTGTTTACTAGCGGTTTCTCTTTCCCTTCTTATTAGAAGAAAAATTATAAAGGACGAGAAGTATGGCAGACGATAGGAAAGATGAAGCTAAGGCACCGCACTGGACCACGGGTCAGTTAGCAGAAGCTTCTTCACATCCGCATGCCGCAGAGATGAAGGAGCAAAGTGGGCCAGGGGAAGGACTGGTCAGAAGTTCTAATGGGTTTCCATACAAAGAGGATGAAGCTGGAGAATATGGCGCGCATGGACCACAGACCTCCTATTCCAGAACCAAAGAGAATGGAATCAATGGAGAACTAACTACAGGAGAAAAAGATACTGCAGGTAAATTATCAAAAGACTACTCTTCTTTCCTTCTTGAAATCCTTGCTTTGAAGCGAGAGAGCATTGCAGGGAATACTTTTTCAAGCAATAGCATCCTAATAACTTGAATCGGTTTTGGCTTCCGCAGATAACATACTTATGTTACTAAAAAAAACAACAACTGTGCAGGGTATTTGAATTGGAATCCAATTCTGAAAGTGGAAAGAAAGTGGACTTCACAGAAAGGGAAGTGTTTACATGTAGTTGCTCTTAGGTGTAGTCTGTAGTATTTTCAGGTTACAAAGCCAGTGAGATCTTAACAAGGACTTACTAGTAAGAGCAGAAACATTGGACTGAAGTCTAGTTGCTGAACAAAGTCTAACTTAAACAAAGCCATGCTTCTTCTTTAAAATCTAGTTTTCAGTGGAAAAAAAATGGCAGACTTTATAAAAATTAACTCTGTGCTCCTTGAAAAAATGTTTTACGTTTTTTTACAAAAAAAAAGAGAAAGGGATGCTAGTGTATCATTATAGCGCTAAATTCAGCTAGTAATGTCACAGATGTTTTTGTTGCATTTATAATGGAATTAACTGAAGTATAACTGGTGAATACGTGGCCCGTTGTAGGGGGCATAGGGGGATGGCCTTGAAGGTCAGGAGGCAGAGCCTCTACCAAAGCAATTGTTGGATAAGAGAAGTTCAATTCAGGTGAAGAAATTAATTTAAATAAATGCCTCAGGCCCCTCCCTAGGTCACAGGAAAATAATGTTAGGTGGGGGGGAAGCACATTCAGACTTGCAAGAGTCTCCTACAAGCACTGTTGGTGTTAAAATAAAAGTTGTCCTCCCGTATATGGCGCTGGTTTCTTAGTCTGTCCACCTTACAGGCTGACACTGGCTTTGATTAAAGCCTAAGTAGCTACTTAATATTAATGGCAATAAGATCTCATTTTCTTTTAGTAGTTCCAGGTTGCCTTACATGTGACCGACAAAAGCACACCGACAAAACCGCGGTGAGAAAACCATGATGTCATAAACACGCCCACAACGCGCTGACAAAACCGCGCCCACAAAAGCGCGATTTAAGTTAAGGTAAGGGTGAGGTTCAGGGTTAGATTTAGGGTTAGGTTTAGGGTTATTAGGTTGTTATTAGTTGTTTGTTGAAGGCGCGCTTTTGTCAGCGCGCTGTTGTCGGCGCGCTTCTGGGCTCATTCGTCGGCGCGATTTCGACCTCGCGGTTTTCCCACTGCGGTTTCGTCGGCGCGCTTTTGTCAAGCGCACATTTGTCAGTGAACCTGCATTACATACATTCTGTATGAAACAACTTTTATCAATAAATGATAACAGATCTTGGTCTATTCATGCAACATACTGTGATCCTGGCATAGATGCCCTCCTTCTGCAGAGGCAGAGACCATTTCAGTGCCTTCCAGGCTTCCGTAACACAGCTCTACGGATAGAAAATAAACAGATCTGGGGAACATATTGTCAAAACAGCCCCTTGCCTGCTGCATGCTGTTTTTAGTTTTAGCAAAAGAGAACATTTTTTTAAAATGGAGGGGTACATCTCGTATTCTTTGGGATGTGTAGGCCAGGCTCAGGAGACAGATAATAATCTCAGGCTAATTGTTTGGTTCGGGTTCAATCCAGAGGTGGGTTGCTTCTGGTTCGGCCCAGATTGAGCGAACTGCAGTGGTGGGTTTCAAAAATTGTTCGAACCTACTCTGTAGGTGTGGCCTCCTTTGTGGGAGTGGCTTGCCACCCATGTGACCGGATGGGAGTGGCTTGCCGCCCATGTGACCGGATATGAAGATGCCGACGACACTTGTCAGAACCACCTTAAATTACCTCACACACAACACTGGCATGCATAAGAATATGATGTAAACTTGTTTTTTAAAAGGCATCTTTGGTTTGCGTTAAAACAACTTCAACACACACAATGTTCTGATTGCACCACAAACGCAGTAGTCATCCTTACCTTTCACAGAGGTACTGAGTTTTATAAATAGGAGCATGATAGTGTAGAATAATCATATCCAAGGACCAGTGGTGGGTTTCAAAAAAGTTTGGAAGCTCTTCTGTAGGTGTGGCCTGCTTTCCGGGTCCACTGGTGGAACCTCTTCTAACCGATTCGGTAGATTTGACGAACCGGTTCTACCGAATAGGTGCGAACTGGTAGGAACCCACCTCTGGCGAACTGGTAGTAGTGACAGCGGAATGCGCAGAAGCGTCGCACGCCCGAAGCAATTGCAAAAAAAATTGGCAACCCACCACTGGTTCAATCACTTTTGAAGTTTGCCATTCTGAGGAAAAAGAACATTTTATTGTACTCAGAGATCTCCATGTTATTGTTGTTGTTGTTGTTGTTGTTGTTATCATTTTTTCTTCACACACCCCTCCCTGCCTATGAACAATTGCACGCGTAAAAAGGCGGTCAGGCTCCACTGAATAAGCTTCTCTTTGAAGTACTGTATAGCCATCCTAGAAAGTCAATGAAATTATTCCACGGCAAATGTTGTGAGTAATTACAGCAGAAGGATTCCTTGCCTTTAGGTGTCTTGGCAATTACACAGATTCAAGCAGTTTGATTGCTTCCCACTTGCTTCCTCATTGTTGTTAATGAAGCACAAGACAACTAATAAGCTTAGTTGCCATTACAAATCCAAAAGCAAAAGCAAAAACCCAACCCCGGCATAAGCATGGTCAATATTTTTTTTTAAAAAAACCAAACTATATTTGAGCTAGCATTTCATGTATTAAGATATAAAATCTATGGTTCTTCAACCCAAGAAGCAGTGCTTCCATCCCTCTCAGCAGGATGGAATGCTATAACCACCGGGAAGAAGAACAGTAGTGAATTACGATATTATCCAATTGCATACTATATTTTTGTAGCCCCAAACCACTACACTGTGTTCACTTTGTGTATATATAGAGCCAAGGTGGCGCAGTGGTTAAATGCAGCACTGCAGGCTACTGCTAGGTCAGCGGTTCAAATCTCACCGGCTCAGGGTTGACTCAGCCTTCCATCCTTCCGAGGTGGGTAAAATGAGGACCCAGATTGTTGTTGGGGGTGATATGCTGACTCTGTAAACCGCTTTGAGAGGGCTGAAAGCCCTATGAAGCGGTATATAAGTCTACTGCTATTGCTATTGCTATTGCTATTGCTATTGCTATATATATATATATATATATATATATATATATATATATATATATATATATATATATATATATATATATATATATATATATATATATGTTTTTTTATTTGTGCTGATAAATAAATAAAGGGAGACTAGTATAGATCTATTTCAAGCTATTTAGCTCTCATCAGCTAGCCACACCCTTACTGGGATTCGAACCTGGGCTATATTGCACACTAGGCATACTAGACAGAGATCTTAGCCATTAGGCCACAGGCTCTTATCCGTTTATCAGCGAAGCCAGGGTGAAAGGTATCTATTAGATTTTTTACAAAAACAAAAACAAAACACAAATATAACAAAGGCAACAGTAAAAATATTGGGTTTCTGTCGTGATGGACTCTTGTGACGAGCCGAAGGACAGATGATGGAAGCAGTTAGCTTCCTCCCATAATTGGGGCTTACCCCAATTATGTGTGTGTGTGTGTGTGTGTGTGTGTGTGTGTGTGATTTGTGCTGATAAATAAATAAAGGGAGACTAGTATAGATCTATTTCAAGCTATTTAGCTCTCATCAGCTAGCCATACCCTTACTGGGATTCGAACCTGTGCTGTATTGCATCTGGCTTCAGCTGATAAGGAGGAGACCTGTGGCTCAATGGCTAAGACGTTTGCCTAAGATGCAATACAGCACAGGTTCGAATCCCAGTAAGGGTATGGCTAGCTGATGAGAGCTAAATAGCTTGAAATAGATCTATACTAGTCTCCCTTTATTTATTTATCAGCACAAATAAAACACAAATATAACAAAGGCAACAGTAAAAATATTGGGTTTCTGTCGTGATGGACTCTTGTGACGATTGGGTTTTAATTGGGGCTTACCAGGGGTTGTGACACTATATATATATATATATATATATATATATATATATATATATATATATATATATATATATATATATATATATATATATATATATATATATATATATATATATATATAATATATATATGTATGTATGTATGTATGTATGTATATATATATATGTATATATGTATATATGTATATATGTATATATGTATATATGTATATATGTATATATGTATATATGTATATATGTATATATGTATATATGTATATATGTATATATGTATATATGTATATATGTATATATGTATATATGTATATATGTATATATGTATATATGTATATATGTATATATGTATATATGTATATATGTATATATGTATATATGTATATATATATATATATATATATATATATATATATATATATATATATGTATTGATGATCAGCAGAAGTAGCCTGCAGTACTGCACTCCAAACACTGCGCCACCGTGACTACGCGGCTAAATACACTAGCCCTCATTTTTTTTTCCAAAAAAAGAAATTCACCTTGAAGACAAGTTATTTCAGAATAAAACATATAAATGTTTGATGTTTTTATATAGCAGAATACATCTTTTAAACTGCATACACTAGCACTGTAAATTCATCTTTCAAATATAAAAAAAATATGAGTAACATTTAAAACTCCAGACCCTTACATTAATATTTTGTAAATGAATAGTAACCAGTGTAGAAATATATTTGTTTAATATAATATGAAATAGATTTGTGGGAAACTCCTTATACAGAATTAGTTAAGTATATATTTGAAAAGTAATAAAATGCCCTCCGCTACGAACACTTTTTTGTAATTGGAAATAAAATTTAATCTTAGCTTGTTGTATTGGAGCAAGCTCTCGATGAATCATAGTGTAACTTGTCAGGAAGTTTCAGCTGGAACCAGGAGAGGAGAACCACTACAGATGATGCCTTTTGGATTGATGGTTATAGCAGCCTTAGTCTCCTATACTCTGCCTCAAGTAGTTTTATTACTGTTAAAGTGGTTGCAGTTTTGTATCAATAGGTATTTTCTGCCTGCACTAGTCTTATAACGATGGGTGTATGTTTGACTTGATCTGTGTATAAAGACATCATGAAATTACTATCATGATGATTCTAGAGTCCCTCTTAATTGCCATTTCACCAAGACTATCCAGGCAAAGCGTATTTTCTTCTTAACACGTTCCGTTGTATGCAGTGGTGGGTTTCAAAAATTGTTGGAACCTACTCTGTGGGTGTGGCCTCCTTTGTGGGAGTGGCTTGCCACCCATATGACCGGATGGGAGTGGCTTGCTGCCCATGTGATTGGATGGGAGTGGCTTGCCGTCCATGTGACTGGATATGAAATTATGAATAGTACTTAGATCGGTCCAAGTAGCTATTCAGAAGTTAGTGGTTAGAAGCAATCGTAAAGCAAGATATGGAATTAAAACCAGAAATATTTTGTTGGCTATTTGAAAGGGAGTATAATATATATTTAATTTTACACATGTTAGCAGCTGCTGGAATTGTGTTTGCACAACAGTGGAAAAACAGAGATATGAATAAATATTACAATGTGCAGGAATAAATAAATTGACAATTAAAATCAAGAAGGCTTTGAATACTTTTTCATGTGGGATTGGTTTTAGCAATTGCCAACTAACGGAAACAGAAATTAGAAATCCAAAAGTATGAAAGAAAACACCAATTATGTAAGGAAAGGTCCCTAAAATGTATAAGGAAATATTACTAGATCATTATTAATGCGTAGATAACTGCGGGACATTACACACCCACCAGTGGTGGGTTTCAAAAATTTTTGGAACCTCTTCTGTAGGTGTGGCCTGCTTTCCGGGTCCACTGGTGGAACCTCTTCTAACCAGTTCGGTAGATTTGACGAACTGGTTCTAATGAATAGGTGCGAACTGGTAGGAACCCACCTCTGGTTGTATGTCTTCAGGGCATTATGTTTTGTAATAGGACTTTGACTGTATTATTAAGTATTCTTTTTAAAAAGGTAGTTCTAGTGGAGTTCTGTAGCGTGATTAGGACAGTGCATGCTGTGTTAATTCAATAGCAATAACAATTCAAAAGAATAACACACATCTTCTACTACTATGACTCCACATAGATCGTTTAAAATCCAAACTTTAGAAGCGCTTGGTAGTGTAAAGGAAATTTCTTTCACAAATTTCCCCCATGAGTTTCTTTGTGGCTGTAATGGTGTGTGGGAATGGCTTTGGGAGAAAGGAGGAGAATCTGTAGCCTAGACCAGAGTTCCCCAATCTTTTTGCCTTTCTGGACCAGCGAGGGAGGGGAGAGGAAATGATTCATGAGCGCGCACAGCAGGGGTGGGTTGCTACTGGCATTATTGCTGGTTTCCCCCTTTGACTTGTATTTTTCAGAACCAGCTGGGAAGATGGCGATGACTTGATCACAGGACAGTGCAACTGTCATAAATATGTGCCAATTGCCAAATACCCAAATTTTAAGTATATGACCATGGGGGATGCTGCAAAGGCTGTAATGGGAAAACTAGTCATATGTCACTTTTTTTCAGTGCAATTGTGATTTAAATGTTCACTGACCAAATGGTTGTAATTTGAGGACTACCTGCAAATCATAGTTAGCAATAGGCAGTTAGACTTATATACCGCTTCCTTCAGCCCTCTCTAAGCGGTTTACAGAGTCAGCATATCACCCCCAACAACAATCCGAGTCCTCATTTTACCCACCTCGGAAGGATGGAAGGCTGAGTCAACCTTGAGCCGGTGAGATTTGAACAGCCGAACTGCAGAACTGCAGTCAGCTGAAGTAGCCTGCAGTGCTGCATTTAACCACTGCGCCACCATCTCTCTAGTTGGCTTCTTGTCTGCACTTCCTCCAAGGCTAACATCAATTTTGCAAGTCTCAAGGCATCCTTGTCTTCCTTCACTTTTATTCTCCAAAACTAAGGAGGCTCCTTCTGAGACATGTTCTCCACATTCTCATCTTCCAATATTTTTTTTTACAATCTAACCAACGTTCTTGTGTTTAAATGCTTTATGACTGCCAGATTTATTTTTCCACGGAAGAGTGATTTAGGGAGGGGTCATTTACTTATCCTGCAGTAGACACTTCTTTATAAATATATCGAAATTCTTTCCAGTGAAATTGAATGACTTTTTAAATTATCCATTGGATGAAATTTAATTTAATTTCCATTCAAGCGTATTGGCACACTACATTTAAAAGTTTAAGTAATAACATTTATTTACATATGATGCCATATGATGAAACCTCAGTTTCATTGTATGTGATTATTTTAAATAAATCAAACGGAAAATGTAGTTCAAGAAGCATTTTATGGGCCATAGATGAATGCTTCTTCTTACTGGTCTCAATATGTTTTTGAATTTAACCTCTCAACACTGATTCATTATTTTTCTTCAGTTCATCTCTCTTGACAATGTCTGCAAAATATTGAAGATTGTGAAGTCCACGGTTTGCAACTTTGACTCCTAGCCACCATGCCCAACTAACCCTATTACATTGATAATGCCTATGAAAGAGAGAGTAGGACCTCATATTTTAAAATAAAGTTGTATCTATCAAGTAATATATAGATGAGCTAATTAAGTTTAATATTGCAGAATACCAATACTTTACTTCAAATGAGCAGCAACAATTGAGAATATATTTAGCTCCACGACTGAATTAAGTATCATGATGTTTTGGGGATCAATTAGACATAAAAGAAAATGTTCTTTGGCCAAGTGAACTGACCATATGTAGCTACAAATGGGTTCTACAGTGTGGGCTGGATTCTGATATCTTTATACCAGATGTAGTGGCTCCTAATAATACAAGTTTTTTATTTGACAGTTAGACAGTAAATGAAACTTTTCCACAGTTGAAAGGTTTGGTCCATTCTAGGAACATTCATCTCATATTCTTCTACTCTGATATTTGGGAATGTGAAGTGATTGTTAGTGATTTTAAAAAAAAAACCCTTAATGCTGGGATGAATTCAGAAGTGTGGCTCTAATTTACTTACTTCTAAGAATCAATTTCTCCCCGTGTATTTATTTATTCATATTTAGAATATGATAAGACATATGCTAAACAAACAAACAAACAAACAAACAAACAACAAACGAACAGTAAATAAAACTATTTACAAATCCATTCTAACTTTCTAAATCTGTATAGAAATCCAGTGCTGGTAAGCTTGGCAATGCTTTATTCTGTTTTTATTGCAGCATTGCAATATTGGCCACATGATTAGGTTTAATTGGCATGTTTAGATTAGGAAAATAAAGGCTTCTGCTTCATGATTAATTGAGAACATTTTATATTAAAGATCCATGTTTTTACAGTTAATATTTTACAAAACAATAAATAGGAAACAACTTATTTAGGCAAAAATAACTGACAGTTAGCTAAGAGTAACTAATAATACAGTAAAATATATATATGACTCCTAATTTTATTTCTGTTCAGTCAGTCTGTCAAAAATGAAATATTGGGGAATGAAATGAATATATGGTATGGTTCCCACTGTCTTTTTCTCATCCATATAAAGCAGTGTTTCTCAACCTTGGCAACTTGAAGATGTCTGGACTTCAACTCCCAGAATTCCCCAGCTGGGGAATTCTGGGAGTTGAAGTCCAGACATCTTCAAGTTGCCAAGGTTGAGAAACACTGACATAAAGGATAAAAGCAGTACCACTATCAGTTGCAGATTACATTGACTTCTTCACATTATGATTGTGTTTGACCTCGGGGGGGGGGCATATCCAGCTCAACGTCACTCATGTCGGGAGTGCCTGTGGTGGCCCGAGTGCTTTGCCAGTGAAAATGGGCTCCTGAGTTCTGTTTTTGGCTGTGACGGATTCCCACAACCCTCTGCCAGTGAAAATGGAACTCCATTTTTGCTGGCAATGGCACTGAAGGCTGGTCCTTCGCTGTTTCCAGAGTGGTCCAGATCTAAGCACTCTGTGGACCGGATCCAGCCCCTGGGCCTTGAGCTTGACACCCCTGCTCTAGTCTAATCTATAGTTGTGTATTATAAAATATTTTTAAATTTAAATTGCTCATCTATATCAGTGGTTCCCAAACTTGGCAACTTTAAGACTTGTGGACTTCAACTCCCAGAATTCTCCAGCCAGCAGAGTTGAAGTCCACAAGTCTTGAAGTTGCCAAGTTTGGGAACCACTGATCTAGTCCAAACACCCCCTCCCCCCAAGCAGTTCAAAATGGATGTTGGTTTTAGGGGATGATGAGAAGTGATGAGTTGGTAAGGAATGGCCAAGGAGAAGAATTGGGTTTTTAGTTCCCCACATAGGTCTCCTGGGAATCTCTTATATTTACTGACAAAGAAATAAAAGAAGACTAGTATAGGTCTATTTCAAGCTATTTAACTCTCGTCAGCTAGCCAGACCTTTCTGGGATTTGGACCCGGGCTGCTTGCATATTAGGTAGATGTATGAACCTCTAAGCTACAGGTTCTCCTTGCTATGTCAACTGTACCAGGGGAGACATTAAGTGTTTTTTTCTAAGCAATATGCTTCTTCATTTGAGTAAACCAGGTTGCCCTAATAGAAAAAAACACTCTTTGGCAGAGCTGGCTGGAGAATTCTGGGAATTGAAGTCCACGAGTCTTAAAGTTGTCAAGTTTGGGAACCACTGATCTATATGAAGTTGGAACCAGACTAGAGGAGAGGCATGAAACCCAATTAAATGAAGATGTTTATAGCTTCATGTTAAAATCAGACCCCTATGCTTGCTTAAGAAAACCAAATTAAAAAGAAATCAGATTGATTTCTGAATGTATATGTGTTTGCAGAATAATTCATATACACATTTCAGCATTAAATTATTATAGGAAATGGATTTCTAGAAAAATATTTTAGAAATAATTTTATAATTTTGTTGAGGGGAATTCACTTTCCATTTTTTTTGATATTGTTAGTTGTGCAGTGATGTCCAACCCATTGCGACCCCCTGGACTTGTTCCTCCTGGTCTTCCTGTCCTCTACCTTCCTCTGGAGTCCATCATGCTTCAGTGATTCCATCCAGCCACCTCATCCTCTGTTGTCCCCTCCTTCTTTTGGCCTCAATCTTTCCCAGACTTTCCCATTTATCATTAGATGAATAAAGGATTCTTTTTACTTTATAGCAAAATGAAGTTTAAACAGCTAGCTAGAAGAAATTGCTACAGTTTTCATTCATATTTTTGTTTACAGGCAAATACATTCATATCTTGAATGGTTCTAATGTGGATGAAACTGACTCAAGAGATTTTATTAATGTTTTTTTTCCTGTTTCACTCAGTCCACCTTATTCTTTATTGGCAGCCATAGACTTTTAGGAAATTCATATTTCCAGAAGATGTTGGTAAGCTATTATAAGTACTCTGCCATTTTGTTATTGTCTTTATAAACTCAATTCTTAATAAAGGCATCTACATTTGTCAAATTTCATTTCTTGAAACCCACCAGGAATTAAAAAGATTGTTGGATATCTATACCCTTACTGCCTCATTTCTTGGATTAGTTGTAGACACCCATGGTGCAGAGTTAATATGTACCCATTCTAGAATCATAGAAATATAATACGTTCTGAGTTAGAATCGAAACACTGAAAACAACCATCGGCATAAGCAAGCTGCCGCCATTCCTCATCCAAATGCAGCTTTTCTCTGTGGTGTTGCCATGCCAACATTTCAGTGTGCTGTCTGAAATTTCAGTTTAAGCTCCTCTGAGATAGAGTAGGCAGGAAGGGAGCTTATTTAGAATTCAAGAGCAGACCCGTGGCCAACTACACTGTCTCTTTTGACTAGTCAGAGGTGGCCCGATCTGCTAGACAAAAGATGCAAGGCATCATTTTCAGCCATCATGGCAGAAGGTTGAAAGACAGTAGATGGATGGATTAAGCTAAGAAACAAAAAAAAAAGGATTTCTTGTCAGTATCATGATTTCCGTGTCTCAAATAAATGAGTTACTGTGTAGGATCCAATCCGAATTGGACACTGGGACCAGAGGTTTATTCTTTCAGGCTTTGGACTCGTGCGAGAGCCCATCCTATTGCTATGCATAACTAAAATAAAACATTCTGGATTGTTATAGTTAGTTATAGTTATAGTTTTATTGATGTGTATGCCGCCCACTCCCGAAGGACTCAGGGCGGCTTACAATAAAACAAGGGAGGGGGAATAATACACAAACAACATTAAAATATACAACAGTCACAATTTCCGAGGGGCTGGATATTTCGAGAGCCCCCCGGCCTGCTGGAGCAGCCAGGACTTGGTGGCATTGCGGAAGGCCGGGAGGGTAGTAAGGGTCCGGATCTCCATGGGGAGATCGTTCCAGAGGGCTGGAGCTGCAACAGAGAAGGCTCTCCCCCGGGGAGTCGCCAGCCGACATTGGCTGGCAGATGGAATCTGGAGGAGACCTAACCTGTGTGATCGAATTGGTCTATGGGAGGTGATTGGCAGGAGGCGGTCTTGCTTACCTTCTCCCTTCTTCTTGAGTTAAGCTTCAATTCTTTTATCTTTTTTAATGTGAAAAAATGGAACATTTACTTTGAATATATTGAATATTTCCAGCAATCAGAAATGGAAGACCTGAAAAATAAATGCAAGCCTATGATTAAAAAAAAAAAGTGTTCTCAGATCTATCAAGACATTTAATTATGTAACAGGAACTTTTACATTCCCTGAATCAGGCCTTCACTTTGGAAAGAATCTTTTCATCAACTGCAAGAGCTTGATCCTAACTAGCACACTCTAGCTGCGCTGAGATTGAAACTTCAGAATTCAAAGATGAGGCAACTGGGGATTTAGTGTCCCAATAGATATGGAAGATGCCAGGCTGAGAAAATCCTTGCCATAGGAGAAAATAACAGCCAGTATGTGTTATGAGATCACACTATGGCTTGTGGTTTGCATCAGATAAGGTAGAAGGAAGGAAGTGTGATTATACTTGGTGGCATAATCATACACGTCAACATTTTGACAGCATCATTGGTGTATTGATGCTGCTGGCACTGTGTTTTCTCAGAAGGATTAAATATCAGGAAGCACTCCATTCAGTAACAAAGAGTATGTAAATGAAAGCCACATTGGGGAGTCACATTAAGAATTCTAGGAAAAAATGTAGGAGATGGCCTAGGTAGGTGATATTCCCAATTAGATTATTTCTCTCCATTCCCTTGATTTCCTTGAAATCTTCCTTCAGGCCTTTTCAGAAATTTGTATTTGTATTTGGTTTATTTGTATGCCGCCCTTCTCCGGGAGGGACTCAGGGCGGCGAACAACTCAGGGGGGAAAGGGAACATAAACAACAGTACACATAATTAAAATACACAAAAATCACACAGCCATACCAGTCGAGAGGGGAGGGGAACTCATCAACCCCAGTCCTGCCGGCACAGCCAGGTTTTGACAGCTTTCTGGAAGGCCTGGAGAGAGGTGAGGGTCCGGATCTCCGCGGGGAGTTCATTCCAAAGGGCTGGAGCTGCTACAGAGAAGGCCCTCCCATGGGTAGTAGCCAGATGGCATTGGCTGGTGGACGGAACCCGGAGGAGGCCGACCCTGTGAGATCTGACGGGTCTTTGGGAGGTAATTGGCAGCAGGCGGTCTCTCAAGTAATAATGGAAACAGTAGCATGTCTCTCTATCATCCCTGTGAATTAATAGTTTGTGTCTCTATGTTCTTCTTTTGCCTGTGTCAGTTATCATGTGAGCATCTCAGAAGCCATGGTGGCACAGTGGTTAGAATGCAGCGTTGCAGGCGGATTCTGCCCACTGCCAGGAGTTCCATTTGGACTGGCTCAAGATCGACTCAGTTTTCCATCCTCCCAAAGTCGATAAAATGAGGACCCAGATTGCTGGGGGCAGCATGCTGACTTTGTACATTGTTTAGAGAGGCCTGTAAAGCACTATGGAGCGGTATACGTATAAGGCTATTGCTATGGTCTTCGTAGGAGAATGGCAGCACCCATTAATTGGCTTCATTTCAGCCAAGAACTGCTGTGGTTAATGAAATAGGGGCTGCACACAAATCTATATGTCTCATTCACACGCATAGATCACTAAAAATTATAAACAATTTGCACTTGATTCATGCAGAATCTGCATTTATGAAAAAAAAATCAAGGCTGATTGTAAATCAGTAGAAAAAAAATCATTTCTGTCTTTCTGTTGCATTTGCTGTTGGAAAGTTATTTTGTTTTCTGTAGTTGTGAAGAGTTGAGAAAAAGACTGTGTTCTATATCATAGAAGTTGTAGAAAACCAAGAAAATTCTATTTCTATCCTGTTTTTCCTTAGAGCTTACATGTAAATCTTACATGTAAATCTCCTTACATGTAAATCTTCCATCATGTTATTCACACTGTATTAGTCATGTGAGTTTGATTGATTGATTGAGAGAGAGATAGAGAGAGGGGGGAGAATTTATATTTGTATTGTGTCTCTTATAATGGGTGCAGAATCAACATAGTTTCATTCTTAGTACAATGCTCAGGAAATATCATCAACATCAACAGTGTTGTGGATTTTCAATTAGATAAAAATTCATCATTAATAGTAAATAAGCAAAAATTGATTAAAATTGATGGAATTGAAAGGCTAGTTGGAAATAAATTATGAAATCTTGCACGAGAGGATAGTTACACGTTTCTAGTGAATTAGACTTATTAAACTCAAAGCTGGTGTATTCAAAAACTATTTTCCTGACACAAGCTGAGGTAAAAACATCAGAACAAAGTCTTGGGAAATCGTGATGATCACATTGTGCACTACACCCATGTAGCGATATTGATAGGTTGTTCTTGCTATGAAACAATGGAGTTTGAGTTTGAGTTTATTGGTCTTGTATGCCGCCCACTCCCAAAGGACTCCGGGCGGCTTACAATAAACAAGGGAAGGGGATAAATAAACAAAACAACACTTTAAAATACGCAACATTCACAGTTACCGTGGGGCTGGATGTTTCACAAGCCCCCCGGCCTGCTGGAGCAGCCAGGACTTGGTGGCTTTGCGGAAGGTCGGGAGGGTAGTAAGGGTCCGGATCTCTACGGGGAGATCATTCCAGAGGGATGGAGCTGCAACAGAGAAGGCTCTCCCCCGGGGAGTCGCCAGCCGACATTGGCTGGCAGATAGAATCCGGAGGAGACCGAACCTGTGAGATCTGATCGGTCTAAGGGAGGTAATCGGCAGGAGGCGGTCTCTCAGGTACCCAGGTCCAATGCCATGTAGGGATTTATAGGTGACAACCAGCACCTTGAAGCGGGTCCGGAGACTAATGGGTAGCCAGTGCAGCTCACGGAGGATAGGTGTGACATGGGTGTACCTGGGTGCACCCACAATCGCTCGCGCGGCTGCATTCTGGACTAACTGAAGTCTTCGAACACTCTTCAAGGGAAAAATAAAAAAGGGACAGAGGTGGTATACTAAGGATAGCTAGGAAATTAAACTCTATGACCTAACAAAGGAAGGTGTATTGAAAAGCAGTGCAACCAAAGATGTACTCAGAATGACCAGCTAGTGCTGTGAAGGCAAAAATGGCAAAAGAGGCCATTCTGTGGCCAGCATTTTAACAAATATACATCAAGTGAAGGGAGAAAAAGATTGTGGTAGTGTTATCAATAATGGTTGGCGCATTTGGTGCAGAACCGAAAGATCTGGAAAATCACTGGGACATAATAGGAAAGGATAAAATCTCAACTCAATTACAAAAAAGTTGATTTCTTAGATCTAACTCTGTCCCTCCCTCCCTCCCCTGTGTGTGTTTGTGTGTGTGTGCGTCTGTGTGTGTGTGTGTGAATGATTATCTGTAAGGCAACACAGCAGCTGCCATCATTTTTATCATCATCAACATCATTATAATCATCTTCATCTCTGAGGCTATTCTCAACAATTGTGCTGTTCAGATATTGCATATCAATCTTTAAAGATTTAAACATACTTACACACAGACACACACACACACACACACACACACACACACAAGCACATTTATAAGAACAAAGAAATATCCAGGATTAGTCCTATGTTGAGTTGCTTATTTTTTTTAAAAAATCAATTGAGTGAATGCCGTATCAGCAGAGCAGTGGTGGGATTCAAATAATTTAACAACCGGTTCTCTGTCCTAATGACCATCTGGGTAAGTGGGGCTCAGTGGTCATGTGACTGGTCGGGCGTGGCCAACTCAAGGGCACTCAGGTCGATGGGCACTTCGCCTTAGCTGTTACAATGTAATAAGGATTAACCGGAGAGGCAGTTTCCGTAAGCAGGGCAATAAAGATTAAGCTAGAAACAACACCAGAATGTTTCCTTCCTGCCTTCCTTACAGGATTAGCCCTGTAAAGTGGGAAAAAACAAAAGGAGATTTCTTCCAACAACCGGTTCTCTGAACCACTTAGAAAGTTACCAACCGGTTCTCCTGAATAGGTGCGAACTGGCTGAATCCCACCACTGCAGCAGATGTTCTGAAAGGAATATACAAGAAAACACTATGAAGTTTGGCTTTCTCCTTGAGGGCTCATCCCTATGGCAATCATAACTCTGTTCATCCTGCACTCTTATAAGGATATCTGAGTGCACTATATATCCTAAGTAATAGTTAAGTTTCTGAAGCCTTCCGATTCATTCTGTCTCCAGTATCTACTCTCAGAGAAGGATGATGTTTTTTCCATTAAATATCTCTTAATATTGTTCTATAGCTTGTAGATTCTGTAGTGAAATTGTTGCTTCCTTTGACAATGCACAGAGTATTTGGAATTTTACCAATTCTGTGTTTGGCAGTTTCTTCAGCTCTTCCACCATTCTCACTTCCATCAATTCTGATGGTGAAGAAATGTCGGTTTTATCTCCCATCTTTTATTTTTTTTGTGCTGTCATCCAGTGGTTTGGATTTTACAGAATCTGAAAACACTTTGGTTCCATCTAGTGCAGTGTTTCTCAACCTTGGTCACCTGAAGATGCGTGGACTTCAACTCCCAGGATTCCCCAGCCAGCTCTGCTGGCTGGGGGATTCTGGGAGTTGAAGTCCACGCATCTTCAGGTGGGCCAAGGTTGAGAAACACTGATCTAGTGGTTTTGCCATTCCATATCTGATATGCCTCTACGAAAATGACTTTCAGGTAGTTCACTCAACCTGAAAGAGAGCCGAGGTGGCGCAGTGGTTAGGGTGCAGTACTGCAGGCCACTTCAGCTGACTGTTATCTGCAGTTCGGCGGTTCAAATCTCACCGGCTCAAGGTTGACTCAGCCTTCCATCCTTCCGAGGTGGGTGAAATGAGGACCCAGATTGTTGTTGGGGGCGATATGCTGACTCTGTAAACCGCTTAGAGAGGGCTGAAAGCCCTATGAAGCGGTATATAACTGCTATTGCTATTGCTACTCTAAAATTGGGAATCTTGTGCAAAATTCTTCAGGCCGTCAAAATAAATTCTTCAGTTTTCTGTTGTTTTTCCCGCCAGCTATCATGATGACAAAACTAAGCTAATGGTTTTTGAGAACAAAATCATTTTGTGCAACTTCCATAAATACCCAGAGGGCCAATTTATACACACATTTCAGTGTCAAATCTGATTTTTGTGTGCGCAGTAAGACTCTTACTCCTTTCTCTTCTATATTTTGGTGAGTTATTGCACAGTGCCATTCTTAACAGTATGAAAGTAAATGGTTCAGTTATTCTAATGCAGCCCAAACTAATATCCAGGAGTTATGCAGCTGGTGCAATGCTGTAGTAGGTTTAGTGGCATTAGCAATGTCAATGGGGCAATGGGGCCCTGAAGGGAGAGGAGGCATTGTGCCTGTCCTTCATGTCACAGTCTTGCTAATGAAGTTTGTTTTTCTCCTCAGAAAATTTGTCAACCAACCTCCCAAAGGAATACTTATAGCTTTTGAATTTTTCTGCCATGCAAGAGCATCCCTTCTGGTGTATTTTGATATTGTATCTATGTAGCATCAGAATGTTTGAGATTCAGAAATATTCCTCTTAATAATCCTAGAGTTTGGATTTATTACATTATATTTTGGAATTACATTATATTTTGGAGTAAAGAGAGGTCGAGATAGGAGCCTCCCAGTCGGCATTTCCCATCAACAAATGTCAGCCTTTTGAGGTTAATCCAGACAGGAAACTGAAGTCACAAGTCCTGTATTAACTTTAATCCTTACTATAATGTTACGGTAACAGTCTTGCAAGTGTGAAAGCACTTAGCAATAGCAATAGCAGTTAGACTTATATACCGCTTCATAGGGCTTTCAGCCCTCTCTAAGCGGTTTACAGAGTCAGCATATCACCCCCAACAATACGATAGATAGATAGATAGATAGCAATAGCAATAGCAATAGCAGTTAGACTTATATACCGCTTCATAGGGCTTTCAGCCCTCTCTAAGCAGTTTACAGAGTCAGCATATCACCCCCAACAATACGATAGATAGATAGATAGATAGATAGATAGATAGATAGATAGATAGATAGATAGATAGATAGATAGATAGATAGATAGATAGCAATAGCAATAGCAATAGCAATAGCAATAGCAATAGCAGTTAGACATATACCGCTTCATAGGGCTTTCAGCCCTCTCTAAGCGGTTTACAGAGTCAGCATATCGCCCCCAACAACAATCCGGGTCCTCATTTCACCCACCTCGGAAGGATGGAAGGCTGAGTCAACCCTGAGCCGGTGAGATTTGAACAGCCGAACTGCAGAACTGCAGTCAGCTGAAGTAGCCTGCAGTGCTGCATTTAACCACTGCGCCACCTCGGCTCTTCCCCCTACCCCAGCCTTTACTTTCTACAGAACTAGGGAGGATGGCTTCTGAGAGGCTTTCTCTCCATCCACTCCCATTCCTTCTGTGGACTGAGATGTCTCTTGTCACACTGTTGCCTGGCCTGCAGCTTCTCCTCTTGACTCCCAGGGTCCTTCTCAAAGCCCATTATAGCAACTCGAGTGGTCTTTGGTCACTAATAAACCTGGATATCTTACTGCAGATATTCCAGTTCACCAAGGAGCGAAACAGGGATGCCTACTGTTTTTATATTTACTGCATATAAGTTCAGTGGTTGTTGCTCTTACACACAAAAAAAGATTCACCATCACCATCCCTACTAACCTCAGGGACAGACAATTGGTAAAACTGCTGTACTGTTGCAGAAAATGACAGGCGTTAGACTTCTCAGGATACAGGAAAGGTTTATTTGGCAGCCAGGTTCAGAAAGGTAGCCCATGGCTTAGCATTGCAAGTTCTGAACCACCTTCATAAGTGTTCTTATACATTCTCAAAATCATTGCAACACGGAAACACTTAACACATTTCTTAGTGGTGACCTTGAGGAGAAAACCCTAGAAGGAGATGAAGGTCTTACTTCTCCTTTTGTTTCAGATATGGCTTACGTGTTATTAACGAACTTTAATTGAACTTTGTGGTTTGGACTTTTAACACAAGTTTTTTGACATAGGGACGTTGGCTAGAACATCCTGTGGTTTGTGAATGGGGACACTTCCTTTAAGCAACTTCTAACTGTCCCTGTTATCCTATGTCTTCATTCTTTATCTTTAATCCATATTTTATTCTGCTTTAATTGAATTGGCCCTGGATCTCATAGTGTTGCAGAAAATGACAGGCTTTAGACTTCTCAGGAGACAGGAAAAGTTTCTTTGGCAGCCAGGTTCAGAAAGGTAGCGAAATGGCTTAGCATTGCAAGTTCTGAACAACCTTCATCATCGAAGCACGCATTTCTTATACATTCTCAAAGGCAGCGTAACACTGAAACACTTAACTCATTTCTTAGTGGTTACCTTGAGGAGAAAGCCTTATAAGGAGACGGGGTCTTACTTCTCCTTTTGTTATGGAGTACGTGTCATTAATGAACTTTAATTGAACCTTGGACTTTTGACATAGGCTTTTGACATAGGGACATTGGCTTAGAACATCTTGGGGTTAGGCACTTGATTCCTGTTCTTTTGCAAGCTGCAACTCTGCCTATGTGGTTTTTTTTAAATATAGAAGTAAAGGGGCCCGGAGAGGCTGTCCAGCCTGACCCAGTAGGTTTCACACTTAATGTCCAAATCTCACTTTACGTCCTACTTTAGTACTGTATGGTGATTCATGCAGCAATCCTCTCACTTATGTAGATGGGCCTTAGCAGATGTTTGTGGGCCTTAGCAGAATTCTGCAAGGATGAAGGGCTTATAATTTGTTACTCTAAGACTAAAACTGTTGGTTTTCTAACTGCCATAAACACCAATGGCAAATGGGAATTAACAAAACAGAACAAGTTCCAGCTTTTAAATATCTTGGAGTAATTTTTTTTAAATAAATTTTTATTTCTCATATATACATTCACAATTATATGATCTCATAACTGTTATTAATAATATGTATTTGTAACTATTTTTCTCCCCTACAATTGACAATATAATTGAAATTGCTTTCTTACCATCCCATCTTATTTTACGACAATCCTACTTCTTCTTCCTTCCTTCCTTCCTTCCTTCCCTCCTTTCTTCTCTCCTTCTCTCCTTCCTTCCTTCCCTCCTTCCTTCCCTCCCTCCTTCCCCCTTCCCTCCCTCAATTCTTCTCTCCTTCTCTCCTTCCCTCCTTCCTTCCCTCCTTCCTTCCCTCTTTCCTTCCCGTCTTGGAGTAATTTTTCAAGCCTCTGGAATTTGACAGGAGCAATCTAGAGTCATTTCCGCCAGTAACAGTGCCAAGGCAATTGTAGGCTGCTTTTTTCTCTGTAAAATATTAGGATTAGGGTTAAATGTATACATGCTGTTATTAAACTTAACACTACACTAAACATTAAACTTAAAATTAAATCATATGCCTCAAATTCTTCCAAGCACTTCCAAGTCATAATGTACGCATGGATCCAATGTAGCCTTTTGTTATTTTACAAATAGAAAATTTTTCAATGCCAGATTTTCTAAATTCCCAGATTTTAGATTTTGTGGTATTGCACTTAGTGGGCTGATAACCACTGGGACCATCATGGCCAATTTATGCCATAATCTTTCCTGTTTTCAGCCACCTTTAAATCTTGTGTGTTATGAGCCAAGAATTTATCAGTTTGTATTTGGAAATCCCAGAATATTTTAACCTGCTTATTTTCAACTACTTTTTAAATTCCACACTGAAAGTTTTCATTACTGACAAATGATGATTGTTATAGCTCTTCCAATGAATCGTTTTGTGTTATGTTGTTGTTTATAATCAGTTTGTGATCTTCTTGCCCAAGCTGAGGATATGATCTACTGTTTCGTCTGCTCTTTTACACACTCTGCCCTTTGAATCATTTGATGACTTTTCAGAGGGAGCGTATAAGGGGAAGAGGATATCATCTCAATCCCCCAAATTCCTTGAATGAGGCAGGAGGATGGCATAATAAAGATCTGTCCTGAAAGAATCCCCTGTCTCTAAAATAATTAAGTAAAGAGTATTTGGAGTATAATCTTGGTAGTGTTGAAGAAATTGTGGATGTGTTTCTGTGCATGTTAATTGAACCTTTTTTTCATAGATGGATGTTACTTACGTACATTGTAAATTAATTTGAAATTATTTCACATCAGCTGCATTTTCTCAATAATACCAACCTTTTCTCTGTAAAATAACCATGGTGTATAGGTTGATGTAGGGATAAGATACAATGAAGAGTTTATACTGACTTCAGATGAGAGTTATATCCTTAAATGAATAACATCTTCTACATGAACCTCATTTGCTTTGGATTAGTATTCTGGTGGGGGATGCTTTAAGTAGGACAGCGATGACAAGAAAAGGAATACTGATAGTCTAACTTACAGTATCACAAAGCCAATAAGTGTGCATTTATTTATGAATCAATCCATGCTGATGGAAATAGTATCAAACTTAGAGTTCTCCATTACCTGGTGCATATTGATAACCTATATTTGAACTGGAATCCAAACCCTGCATTTACAGCCATGCAGCCTTCCATTACCTCTTATTCTATAGTCAGTTCGTCTTCACATAACACTCAACCTTTAAAAATAGGATGTGCAAATTAACAGCCTCTACAATGTGAGTGTCAGGCCTGTAATTATATTCCTTTTAGAATTTTGGCCTGTCACACTTTCTCTTATTTCATTATGCTGTTTCATTAGTATAGTCGATGGGAGGGGGGACTAGACAGGAGTAGGATTGTGGAATGTGTCGTTGTCATTCTTTTCTAGAAGACCAAGGTCATCTTTTGTCTCTGCACTTTTACACCTGAGCGGAAGAAGCTGGGTGTGGATGCCAGTGTGGAAGAAGAAGATTGGACTATGTGATGGATTGTGGGTTGTGGGGACAAGATCATGAACTTTTAACTGGGTGGAATTCTGATGTCATTTCCAGAATTGGGATTTACACAGATGTGCTAAGATATCTGATTTATTAAATTGGAACTTTAAGGATCGTTTTGCCTTAGACTCTGATTTAATTCTACATGAACTTGGAACGCTGACAGTGAGATGGGGCGGGGGGAGGAGGCAGGAAATCAAGGATTTCAGATTTTCTAATAAAAAGATAAGGAGGAGCTTGAGTCATTGACTCCTGCTTGGTGACTATAGAGTCGGGTAGGCACTCTTTTGCAGATCTAGATCGATAAGTGTACGTATATGTCACTGTCTGACTGTCTGTTGGTAGTCCGTGACTTATGACCACTATTGAGCCCAAATTTTCCACTGCTAAACAAGAGAGTTAAATGAGGTTTGCTCCATTTTTTAACTTTCTTGCCACAATTGTTAAGCGAACCACTGCAGTTGCTGCTAAGTTAGTAACACTATTTTTGCTATTTGCTATTTTATTATATTTATATGCCGCCCTTTCCCCCCGAAGGGGACTCAGGGCGGCTAACAAATCAAATCAGGGAAGGGGGGTACAGACAAAAAATAAAAGACGAAACATAACAATACATAATTTAAAAACACACAACAGTCATACCATTCGAAACGGGGGCAACAGCTCTTTAGCCCCAGGCCTGTCGGAACAGCCAGGTTTTAACGGCTTTGCGGAAGGCCTGGAGGGTGGTGAGGGTTCGAATCTCCACGGGGAGCTCGTTCCAAAGGGTCAGAGCAGATGTTAATTGAATTTGGCTTACCCGTTGAATTTGCTTGTCAGAAGGTGGTCATATGACCCCGGGGCCCTGTATTTCATAGATACATGCCAGTTGCCAAATGTCTGAATTTTGATCATGTGACCATGGGAATGTCGCGACAGTTGTAAGTGTGAAAAACAGTGATCAGTCACTGTTTTGGGTGTTGTTGTAACTTCAAATGGTCACAAAACAAATGGTTGTAAGTTGAGGACTACCTGTACTCAGTGATGTGCGGTGAAGTTTATGTCTGGTGAGGCAGTCCTCTCCCCTGGCACCCCACTGATTAAAGCGCTTTCTTTCACCCGCCTGAGCAGAGCTCAGGCGGGCGAAGGGAAGCACTTTAGTCAGTGGCGTGCGTGCCAGGCGGAGAGGAGAGAAGAGAGGAGCGGAGAGGACAGAATGCCTGAGCATTCTACAGGAGGAGGCGAAAGAACCACGTGCCTCATCTTCATAAGGAATTTTTCGGCTTTTAACCCTTGCTTAACTCTGCTCGAGTGACCATAAAGTCAGACTAAATGAGGCACGTGGTTCTCCCGCCTCCTCCTGTAGAGGGCGCTTTTTAGAGGCTTTTTTAAACAGTTAAGCACTAAGCAGAGTCATCCACTGTGACTCTGGCAGCAACTAGCTCGGCCTTTTTCCTTTTAATTTTCCTTTTCTTTTCATGATGGCAGTGGTGAGGCCCTGCCTCCCCTGACTGCACGTCACTGCCTGTATTCCAGTGAATCTGTTTCAGTGAATGCCTCAGGAGATAGCTGCCCCTGATCTTAAAATCTCCATTTGTAGTCTAGCCTACAGTTCTGGCAACCCCCAGGAGTCCCTGTTCATGTATTGCTTAGAACAGCATTGTCAAACTCGCAGCCTGTGGGCCAGACGCATCACACACTGACCACACCCATGCCCGGTTTAGCGAAGGGAAAAAAAAGTCCCGATACATCACGTGACGCTGCTGTGACGACGTGAGCTTGACCCCCTGGCTTAGAAGATCAAGTGCATCCATTTATTGTAACATTCACTGAAATAGATTTAACTAGAGAAGCATTGATGTGTCTTCTGATTAATAGCAATAGCAGTTAGACTTATATACTGCTTCATAGGGCTTTCAGCCCTCTCTAAGCGGTTTACAGAGTCAGCATATCGCCCCCACAGTCTGGGTCCTCATTTCACCCACCTCGGAAGGATGGAAGGCTGAGTCAACCTTGAGCCGGTGAGATTAGAACCGCTGAACTGCAGATAACAGTCAGCTGAAGTGGCCTGCAGTAGGCCTGCACCCTAACCACTGCGCCACCTCGGCTCTTAAGAAATACTTTAAGAGGATTAAAGTATTTAAGGATTAAGAAATACTTTATTGCTTTCTGGGTAATCACTTTCTACAAGGTCAGTTTCAAGGGGCTACAGTAAAAAGAGTAACTATTTGCCATTTTTACCTTGGACTACTGGTATAAGTTTGTTGTGACTCGGCAGAAACCTCCTGTGAGTTGTTTCGGGGTGCACGCAGGAAAAGGGCTGACCGACTCACAGGAGAGGATAACGAGCAGCTGTTGCTCGTTAGGGTCTCCTCCTGTGGGTAAAAATGACTGATGGTGGCAGAAGTCAACGTTCTCTGTTCGTGTGCAACCATTGAGAAAAGCATTTGGATAAGTGACTTGATTTATGTAATCCTGTTTTGTCTTAGTTTTTGAGTGGGGACTTTTGCCAGAGCATTTTATCTGTGTTTAATTTGGGCTCGCAGCCAGCAAGAGCCGGGACTGATAAAAACATTCCTTTGAAGTTCTGTGTGTGGCTTTCGTTTTTGAATGGGCAAGGTGGGAGGGGGGGTCAGAACATAAGTGTATCCTTATACAGGCATCTGCGGTATATACAGCACATCTGGCATGCTGTTGTCTCTATATAAATATGGAATTCATGAATGGAACCACAGTAGTTGGAAGTCATTGAAGGCTGATCTGTGATTGCATTGTTTCAGTGGTTTCATGATGAGAATTCTAAGAAGCTGAACAGCAAAAGCAACTCCGTAAATACAACATCTGCAAGAAAATGTTTCTGTTCAATACATTTTCCTTCCCTTCATGTAATGTAAAGCTTTAGGGCAGGGGTGTAAAACTCGCATCATCACAGCGGTATCACATGATGTATTGGGACTTTCCCCCCTTTTGGTAAACCGGGCATGGTCAAAGCATGTGACATCTCTGGCCTGCAGCCCCACGTTTGACGCCCTGCTTTAGGGGAATTTTAGCTGATTTTCTGGCACTGACTTTGTTCACATACATATTGAGCAAGAAATTGAATTGAATTGAATTGAATTTTATTATTTGTATGCCGCCCTTCTCCGGGAGGGTCTCAGGGCAGCGAACAACTCAAAAGGGTAAAAGGGGAACATAGAACAGAATACAAGTAATTAAAATAGGCAAGAATCACACAACCACACAAGTCAAGAGGGGAGGGGAACTCATCAACCCCAGGCCTGCCGGCAAAGCCAGGTTTTGATGGCTTTTCGGAAGGCCTGGAAAGACATAAGGGTTCGAATCCCTGCGGGGAGTTCGTTCCAAAGGGCCGGAGCTGCCACAGAGAAGGCCCTCCCCCGGGTAGTAGCCAGGTGGCATTGGCTGGTAGATGGAACCCGGAGGAGGCCTAATCTGTGTGATTATAAGAGCCAAGGTGGCGCAGTGGTTAAATGCAGCACTGCAGGCTACTGCTAGATCAGCAGGTCAGCGGTTCAAATCTCACCGGCTCAGGGTTGACTCAGCCTTCCATCCTTCCGAGGTGGGTAAAATGAGGACCCAGATTGTTGGGGGCAATATGCTGACTCTCTGTAAACCGCTTAGAGAGGCCTGAAAGGCCTATGAAGCGGTATATAAGTCTACTGCTATTGCTATTGCTATTGCTATCTAATGGGTCTTTGGGAGGTAATTGGCAGCAGGTGGTCTCTCAAGTATGAAATCTAACAGACATGAATGAATTTAGGTATAGACAAGTTGAGGTATAGTGTTTCGAATCTCATAATTTCATGGTTCTTTTCTGTTTGCATTAATGTTATTTAATATTAAATTACATTATTCTCTGAGAAATGCAGTCCCCATATTTGATATAAAAATGCAATACAAATAAATTGCATCTGGATTTTTAAAAATTTAATTCCAAGCTGCCTAACATTCAGAGCATTCAAAATACTAGATGTTTTGGTGGTATTACAATCGAATCCAATTCTGTTGGTTATCTATGTCAAGATGCTTAGATATAATATATTATTAGGGGGAAAAAAAATAAAAGTTCTACCATAGATTTGTCAAGTTGTTTACATGAAGCAAGTAATGACTGTTCTTCATTTTCATCGTTTAGAAATATATTTAGCACATGCACTTAACTAACAACTGAATTACTCATTCCTTTTATTGTCTAATTTCTACCTTAACAGCTATTAGACTTGTTGCTAAGGAAACTGGTCCCTGCTGTGAAATTCTCCAAGAAGCATTTGAAATTTCCTCATATCACAGCTGCAGTATAGCTAATTGCTTCATTGTCCTCTGCTTCTGTTCCTCATCTAAAACATGGCGAAATTGGCAGAAGACAGAGGGGGCAATATTTCTCTCTCTGGACTAGCTGAATCTTTCTAATATTTGATCACTTTCAGACTATAATATGTGATGGGACTATCATTTTGAATCTACCTTTGCTGGTTTCAGCTCATAATGCAGTGTTTCTCAACCTTGGCAACTTGAAGATGTCCGGATTTCAACTCCCAGAATTCCCCAGCCAGCATTCGCTGGCTGGGGAATTCTGGGAGTTGAAGTCCGGACATCTTCAAGTTGCCAAGGTTGAGAAACACTGTCATAATGAAATGGATGGATGTGTGGATGGCTGAGTCACCCAATCATCACTCATACTTTGGAGGAACCAAATGTTCACCATTCTGTGCTGTTAAGTAGTTCTGCCCCAAATTAGCTGTAGTAGGAGAATTATGCTGGGCGGAGAAAATTAATATGGTTTCTCCCCATACTTCTTGTCAAATATAAAGAGGCAATTCCATTTTATACATAGTTGTTGCACGCAGCTAATTTGCCCCACATTTTCTCTCCAGCTGTTTCTGGCTCCTTACTATTTCTTTAACATAGTAAAGATTCATTGATACTTTTGCGAATTTAGGTATCTAGGTACACCCATTATCGCTCGCGCGGCTGCATTTTGGACCAGCTGTAGTCTTCGAACACTCTTCAGGGGCAGCCCCATGTAGAGCGCGTTACAGAGACCACTGCAGCAATTACGGAAATGTTGGACTGTTCACCACCACACACCCCAATTTCTCTGGAAAGATGCTTCTGCCAGTAAACAGACTTCTGAGGAGTTGCAGTTCGGTCAGGCTAACACAGTATTATGTCTGCTGTGGGTTTGTCAGAGACAGAATTTACTGCCAGTGGCAAGGACTGGCAAATTCCTTTGGTATAGAATAAAAGTAAGACTATTCTGCTAGATCATCCAAGGGGCAAAATGTTGCTAGATAATAAATCCTCCCTGAGACTTCTTTGCTCACTTCCAAAATCACTCACATCTTTTCCAATATTAAGCTCAACTTAAGAGAGTTTGAAAGTCCCTAGGGCTGAAAGTTCAGCAACAGATACATACTGTAGGGAAGATTGGGTCTATCAATTGGCTCCAGACCTGAACCCATCTCCAGTTGTCATATCCATGCTACAAACTTTATTAAAAGAAAAGAAAGATTCGCCATTCATTTCCAGGCATGCCTCGAATCTCAGCAGAGTGTGAGATGACAGCTGTCAGTTTTTGATCGAGCATCTATCACTCAGCTTGATTGCAGTGGATGCCTTCCAGTCTGGGTTGCAACTGCAGCAAAATACTGCACGTTGCCCACTGTTAAAGAAAGGAGGAGGTTAGATACTTTCAGGCGTACCTGTGGGCATTGTATTTCGTTATGTATGACCCATTACCAGGCCTGTTTGCAAAGTATCATCACTTTCTCTGGGAGGACAAATGTCAAGTCATGTAGGTTTTCCAAGCAGAGACAGCATGCTTTGTTAAACAAGAAAGATTGCTTGTCATACAGTTAAATCAGCCTTGAAGGTGATAGTTATTTCTACTGAGTTGAAGCTAAATCCAGCATCAAGGGCTTATCTTTTAACAATGGTTGGTTTTTTTAAAAAAAAAACATAATTGATCGCCCTTGAAAGGATAAGGAAATTATGTGATACATATTGTTATGAATCAGGTCCTTGACAATTAAAAAATATTTTGTCTGCTGAATAGGGCCAGTGATTCTGTTGCTAGCAGTTGTTTTCCTAAACTAAATTGTTATTATAAGATATAATATCTTAGAAATGGCTATACGCAGGAATTGCTATGCATAGACCAAACTGGTAAAATCACATCAATGACTGGGAAAGATGATGGAATATTGCAGAATGTTGCAGTGACTTGGTATAGTAGTGGATGTAGATTTCCTGGTTGGGAGTGAGGGTGTGAGGTAAGAGTTCTGTTGTGACTCAGCAGAAGTTTGTGGGATGAGTTGAGTCGGGATGCAGGAATAACAATGCAGCTGGGGCTCATTAGTGTCGTCTTCTGGAGATAAAAGGACGGATGGTGCCACACCCTGGTTGCAGAAGTCAACGTTCATCGTTCGTTTGTGGTTCGTCGTTCGTTTATGGAGAATTCAGTTCCATTCCTGTTTGAGTTTGTGAGACACTTGGATAAGTGATTTTGCTTCTTGGAAACCTGGTGCTGTAAGAGTTTTGTTTCTGCATTCTGCTGCGTAACCCTTGTTGACAGAGACTTTATCTATGTTTATTTTGGGCTCGCAGCCAGCATGAACCAGGACTGATAAAGTTATTTCCTTTTAAGTCTGTCTGACTGTCGTCTGTTAACGAGCGAAGAAGGGGGGGTCAGAACAGAGTTCCTATCAGTTGGAAATTATTCAGATCCAGAAGATCTTTATTTGCACCATTTGTCTCTAAAAACGGACAAGTCAGTAGTTAAATGGCTCATCTTCCCAAGCCTGTGCAAATATAATGGCATTGTGGGGACACAAAGAGGTGGCACTAATCATAGACTGGACCAGGATTTTGATGTGGAAGGGATCTCAGGAAATAACTAGACACAATTATCTCAGATAATCCAAAACTGTTGTAAAATTCATGAATGAGTAAGGAAGTAATGTTATTTGGGAGCTCATAAAAGAGTTAGGTTTCTTCGGCTATCCAAATTATATATGAAAAGTTGCATAAGCCATTTTTTTTTTTTGCACTCTGAAGCAGAAATTGATATATTTAAGAGCCATTAAATCAAGGTACAAAAACTTTAAATCTTTTTTTTTTAAATCATTTACATTTTAAATCTATGTGCTGTGGGGAGATTTCAAATGTGTTAGTTTGAGATTCGGTATCATCAGTGCTCTCTCTTGGACTGAACAGGAGATGTAGTCGAAATCTTGTTTTTTTGTCTGAAGGGGACGAGGGATTGGATGGGGGGGAAAAACGAATAAGCTTGAATCCTAGTAAGTTGCTCCACCTATTGCTATGAATGGGGTTGTACTACGATAGATAAATTGTTATTCAGTCTTACAGTCTGCTTGGACTTCTGGCTCCTGCTGGAACAGCAGGTGCCAGGGGTGGCCATGGGCACTGAGAACAGTGACTCATCCACTTGGCATCTCTCAGTTAGAGTGCTGTAATTTGCTTTAAGTGGAACATTGTGGAAGATGACTCAACCGGCACAGAATGCTGCTGCTCAGCAGAGTGGTCCAGTTTAATAGAATAATACCTTATCTTGAAAAAAGTTTCATTGGCTGCTAATCGGCTTTGAAGCCCCAAATGGAGCTTTTGAGGATTCCTATAAACCTCTGTGTTGTGACTCAGCAGAAGTTTGCTGTGAGTTGAGTCGGGATGCAAGATTAACAGTGCAGCTGGGGCTCGTCAGTGTCGTCTTCTGGTGATAAAAGGACGGATGGTGCCACGCCCTGGTTGCAGAAGTCAACGTTCATCATTCATCGGTCGGGGTTTGTTTGTGAGAGACACTTGGAGAAGTGATTTGCTTTCTGTAACCCTGATTCAAGGAGACACTTGGAGAAGTGAATTGCTTTGTAAGAGATCTTTGTTTTTGCATTCTGTTATCTTCTTGCCAGAGACTTTATTTATGTTTATTTTTGGGCTCGCAGCCAGCGTGAGTCGAGGCTGATAAAGTTCTTTCCTTTTAAGTCTGTCTGCTTGTCGTCTTTGAACGAGCGGAGAAGGGGGGGTCAGAACACCTCTGTATAACTTATATAAAAATATGCTTTGGGTCCTCATCCTTATAAAAGATCAGAGGGGACCAATGGTGGGATTCAAACAATTTAACAACCGGTTCTCTGCCCTAATGACCATCTGGGTAGGTGGGGCTCGGGGGTCATGTGACTGGGTGGGCGTGGCCAACTCAAGGTCACTCAGGTCGATGGACGCTTCGCCTTAGCTGTTACAATGTAATAAGGGTTAACTGGAGAGGCAGTTTCTGTAAGCAGGTCAATAAAGATTAGGCTAGAAACACCACCAGAATGTTTCCTTCCTGCCTTCCTTACAGGAAGTGGAAAAAAACCAAAAGGAGATTTCTTCCAACAAACGGTTCTCTGAACTACTTAGAAAGTTATCAACCGGTTCTCCCGAATAGGTACAAACTGGCTGAATCCAACCACTGGAGGGGACCCAGAAAATAGCACTCTTAGCTGTAGCTTCTTCTCTTTGGACTTTGAAGATCAATTTATTCCCTATACATTTAGTTTTCTGGGAACAAATCAGTTATTGGCAATGATGCTATGGTTACTAAGTAGTATAGGGGAGAGTTAGGGTTAGGGTTAGGTCCCCCCCCACTGTGTTAGATTTTATTTTATTTTATTTTGCCAATCACCTCCACTAGACCGATTAGATCCCACAGATTAGGCCTCCTCCGAATTCCATCCGCCGGCCAGTGTCGACTGGCGACTACCCGGAGGAGAGCCTTCTCTGTGGCTGCTCCGACCCTCTAGAACGAACTCCCCATGGAGATTCGAACCCTCACCACCCTCCAGGCCTTCCGCAAAGCCCTTAAAACCTGGCTGTTCCGACAGGCCTGGGGCTAAAGAGCTGTTGCCCCCGTCTCGAATGGTATGACTGTTGTGTGTTTTTAAATTATGTATTGTTATGTTTCGTTTTTTATTTTTTATCTGTACCCCCCTTCCCTGATTTGAATTGTGAGCCGCCCTGAGTCCCCTTCGGGGGAAAAGGGCAGCATATAAATATAATCAAATCAAATCAAATCAAATTTTAAGGCAGATATAAAAACAGAGGAAAGTTTTTCCATTCTCTCACTCTAATCTGGGGCCTTCTTCCTAAATAAAACCAAAGCTAGCACAAGTATTTCCACAACTGAATCTGATTGAAATCTCTCTTCAATAGAAAAATAGCACAATTGGGCAAGATGGGTGGGTGATGGTAATGATTAACTAACTTATTTGGTGAGATGGTTGACAGGTCACTTTATTCTGTCTAATACTAGAAGCCTTGCTTTTATTTAACCTTCAACCTGCCCACATTCACCAACCAAATCCCAGAACCCCTAAGAAACAGTATGCACAGTCAGTCCTCTTTTTAAAAAATTGCAAATTAAGTCTATACCGTACTAATTGCTTGGTAGGGCTAATGCTTTCCTGCCACAGATCAAGTATTCTAAATAAAGAGTCTTCAAGTAAATTTCACTATGGTGCCTCGGTAGGGAATCTACAGTTCTCCAAATGTTGCTGAACAGCAGTTCAAACCAACAACTAGGAAGTGGAGTGATATCTGAAGGATTTAGGTTGTTCGCTCCAGCTGAAATACAAGTACTCTTCCTCAACATTTTTTATAAGTCAATGCAGTCATGGAGACTACAATTAATAATAACTCTGTGAAAATGTGACTTTACTTTAGACCAGTGGTAGTCAACCTGGTCCCTACCATCCACTTGTGGGCGTTCCAGCTTTCATGGTGGGCGGTAGGGGTTTTGTCCGATACTGAAGCACTTTCCTTTTTTAAATTTAATTGACTTCCCTACTTTATAAATCACCATCACTGTGGAACCGGTGGGCGGTTAGAAAATTTTATTACTAACAGAGATACAAAAGTGGGCGGTAGGTATAAAAAGGTTGACTAGCCCTGCTTTAGACGATACAAGATAGATGGATGGATGGATGGATGGATGGATGGATGGATGGATGGATGGATGGACGGGTGGGCGGGCGGATGGGCGGATAGATATCAAAGACTGGCAGACAGACAGACAGACAGACAGACAGGGATAACATAGATAAAAGATAGAGAAGAGGATAGATAGATAGATAGATAGATAGATAGATAGATAGATAGATAGATAGATAGATAGATAGATAGATAGATAGATAGATAGGCAGGCAGGCAGGCAGGCAGGCAGGCAGGCAGGCAGGCAGGCAGGCAGGCAGGCAGGCAGGCAGGCAGGCAGGGATAACATAGATAAAAGGTAGATAAGAGGATAGATAGATAGATAGATAGATAGATAGATAGATAGATAGATAGATAGATAGATAGATAGGCAGGCAGGCAGGCAGGCAGGCAGGCAGGCAGGCAGGCAGGCAGGCAGGCAGGCAGGCAGGCAGGCAGGCAGGCAGGCAGGCAGGCAGGGATAACATAGATAAAAGATAGATAAGAGGATAGATAGATAGATAGATAGATAGATAGATAGATAGATAGATAGATAGATAGATAGGCAGGCAGGCAGGCAGGCAGGCAGGCAGGCAGGCAGGCAGGCAGGCAGGCAGGCAGGGATAACATAGATAAAAGATAGATAAGAGGATAGATAGATAGATAGATAGATAGATAGATAGATAGATAGATAGATGATAGATCGATTGATTGATCAATAGATATGGATAAGAGATAACAGATAGATAAGAGGGTAGGTAGGTACCCTCCTAGATAGATAGATAGATAGATAGATAGATAGATAGATAGATAGATAGATAGATAGATGGGCAGGCAGGCAGGCAGGCAGGCAGGGATAACATAGATAAAAGATAGATAAGAGGATAGATAGATAGATAGATAGATAGATAGATAGATAGATAGATAGATAGATAGATAGATAGGCAGGCAGGCAGGCAGGCAGGCAGGCAGGCAGGCAGGCAGGCAGGGATAACATAGATAAAAGGTAGATAAGAGGATAGATAGATAGATAGATAGATAGATAGATAGATAGATAGATAGATAGATAGATAGATAGATAGATAGGCAGGCAGGCAGGCAGGCAGGCAGGCAGGCAGGCAGGCAGGCAGGCAGGCAGGCAGGCAGGCAGGCAGGCAGGCAGGCAGGCAGGCAGGCAGGCAGGCAGGCAGGCAGGCAGGCAGGGATAACATAGATAAAAGATAGATAAGAGGATAGATAGATAGATAGATAGATAGATAGATAGATAGATAGATAGATAGATAGATGATAGATCGATTGATTGATCAATAGATATGGATAAGAGATAACAGATAGATAAGAGGGTAGGTAGGTACCCTCCTAGATAGATAGATAGATAGATAGATAGATAGATAGATAGATAGATAGATAGATAGATAGATAGATAGATAGATAGATGGGCAGGCAGGCAGGCAGGCAGGCAGGCAGGGATAACATAGATAAAAGATAGATAAGAGGATAGATAGATAGATAGATAGATAGATAGATAGATAGATAGATAGATAGATAGATAGATAGATAGGCAGGCAGGCAGGCAGGCAGGCAGGCAGGCAGGCAGGCAGGCAGGCAGGCAGGCAGGCAGGCAGGCAGGCAGGCAGGGATAACATAGATAAAAGATAGATAAGAGGATAGATAGATAGATAGATAGATAGATAGATAGATAGATAGATAGATAGATAGATAGATAGATAGATGATAGATCGATTGATTGATCAATAGATATGGATAAGAGATAACAGATAGATAAGAGGGTAGGTAGGTACCCTCCTAGATAGATAGATAGATAGATAGATAGATAGATAGATAGATAGATAGATAGATAGATAGATAGATAGATAGATAGATGGGCAGGCAGGCAGGCAGGCAGGCAGGGATAACATAGATAAAAGATAGATAAGAGGATAGATAGATAGATAGATAGATAGATAGATAGATAGATAGATAGATAGATAGATAGAGATGGATGGATGGATGGATGGATGGATGGATGGATAGATAGATATCAAAGACTGGCATGCAGGCAGGCAGGCAGGAAGGCAGACAGACAGACATCAAAGACAGGCAGGCAGGGAGACTGACTGACTGACTGACCTTTTTGGGGGGAAAACAGCAGTACGAAATTAGCAAAATAGAGTAAGTTGAGCATAATAAGGTAAGCGTGGGAAAGTGCTTTCAGAATTGCATCCTAGATCCAAAATAATTGTATGTGCATGTTGTCTTTCTTAACGTCTCCCTATATCATTAACACGCTTTTGTTTGTCTTGTTGCTAATCCTCCATCCTGTCCCAGAAGAAGTATCTGCGAGAATAGTCCAAGTAGTAACTGCTGAAGCTGTGGCAGTTCTGAAAAGCGAACAGGAGAAAGAAGCCCCCTTCAAAGATCAGCCAGCGCAATTACCTTTAGGTAAAGAAAATCACCTTAGATGTACGTTTGTGGTGTGTTAGAAAACAAAGTGTTGAATTACAGCTTTCCCGTTTTAAAAAAAATGGTGCAATTGATTTCATTTTTAAGACCTGAGAGCTGACTCGCTTAGAACTATTTTGCAAGAGCCGAGGTGGCACAGTGGTTAGGGTGCAGCACTGCAGGCCACTTCAGCTGACTGCTATCGGCAGTTCGGCGGTTCAAATCTCACCGGCTCAGGGTTGACTCAGCCTTCCATCCTTCCGAGGTGGGTGAAATGAGGACCCAGATTGTTGTTGGGGGCAATATGCTGACTCTGTAAACCGCTTAGAGAGGGCTGAAAGCCCTATGAAGCGGTATATAAGTCTACTGCTATTGCTATTTTGAGGAAAGGTAGAATTGCGTTACAGTCAAATTTTTGATGACTTTTTATATGAATAATACAATCTTCAAAATAGGATGCTTACACTTTAAGTGATTTTTTTCAACTTTCCCAGCAATCAAAATAAGGGGCAATGGATTAAAAAAAAAATTCCAATGGAATTAGTGATTAAAAAGTTAGATTGGAAGTGAGAAATCTAAATGCAGGGCCCTGTTTGCTCATAATGAGCCGAGGTGGCGCAGTGGTTAGGGTGCAGTACTGCAGGCCACTTCAGCTGACTGCTATCTGCAGTTCAGCGGTTCAAATCTCACCGGCTCAGGGTTGACTCAGCCTTCCATCCTTCCGAGGTGGGTGAAATGAGGACCCAGACTGTGGGGGGCGATAGGCTGACTCTGTAAACCACTTAGAGAGGGCTGAAAGCCCTATGAAGCGGTATATAAGTCTAACTGCTATTGCTATATTGCTCATGCAGTTGCTTTGGACCAATATACTGTATCTCACAGGCTTGTAAGGATAAGGCTTGGAGTCTCCCTATGTGATGCCTTGAGTTCCTAAATGGAAAAAGATGGGATATAAATATTTCTGTATGTAAATAAGGTTGTTCAATTATACCTATCCATGCACGTGCATCCATTGATAGGCTGCCAAATTTTAATCAGTTGTCCAAACCTGTGCAGGTTTAAAAGAAAAACTGTTCCTAGAGTTGGGGGCTTGCTATAAATATTAAGAGAAATAGGAAGTAGAAAAGAAATGAAGTAAAATGGGGGTCTGCTTTTACAAAGAAATACATTTTCTGTGAGCAGAAATTCATTTTATGCTGAAATTTAAGAACATGTTTAATCTCTCTGTCTCTCTCTGTCTCTGTCTCTCTCTCTCTCACACACACATACCCGCACACAAGAATAATCATTTGTGAACATAGTATGAATGCTATAACTTTATATATAATAGATTCATTTTCCTATGGATTCAGCTTTAATCTGCTTATCTTACCCATTGCTATATTCATCACAGATCTACAAATGTTGCTAATATTCCTATCTCACAGAAACCATAAATAAGACTAAGACGTTAAAGAATTAATTAATAAGAATAAGACTTTAAAATACATTATTTTAAAGTCCTGTTTAAAGTGGTTTATTCTGTAATGATGTAAACTGGTCAAAGAGATGTTTAAGTTTGCCTGGTTGGTGCCTGGTACCAGAAGAGCGCTGTGGCCAGCTGCTCTTCTGGTCATTGAGTTTCTGGGGCTCTGGCGACCAGCTAGCTGGTGCACTTGCTGGAAACCAGAAGACCAGGTGACAGGGGTGCATGGTGGTCTTCAAGTTTCCGGGGGCCCCGCATGCACATATTCCAGTTTGGGCACTCAATGCTGAAAAGGTTCACCATCACTGGCCTAGGAAATATTACTTGGGTATATTTAGCATTGATTTCTGCTCAAGCCAATCTTTTGCTCCTTGCCACATACAGTATAGAGCTGAGATGGCGCAGTGGTTAGGGTGCAGTACTGCAGGCCACTTCAGCTGACTGTTATCTGCAGTTCAGCGGTTCTAATCTCACCGGCTCAAAGGTTGACTCAGCCTTCCATCCTTCCGAGGTGGGTGAAATGAGGACCCAGACTGTGGGGGCGATGTGCCAACTCTGTAAACCACTTAGAGAGGGCTGAAAGCCCTATGAAGCGGTATATAAGTCTAACTGCTATTGCTATTGCTAGTATGTCATCTACCACCAACATACGATTAATAGGAGGCTAGCATCATGATTTTTACTGCGATTATTAAAAAATTAGCTGATACTTAAGAAATGAAGATGATGCCAGAAAGTTGTTGTTTAAATTGTAATGATGTATGAAAGTAATACATTACAGTACCGGTTTCTCAAATTCACATATGACTTTTAAACGTGATTGGATCCTGCTCTTATAATTTTATGATCAAGTATTGCTTGATTTTTCTTTTCTTTTTAGGTTTGCAAATCAGAGTTTTATTGTCATCTGAGAACTACAAAGTTAATTATCCAAAGAGATGGCATGTCAACCAAGCACCCCCATATCCTCTGCCTCTTTCAGTATATAGCAACATTTATGTATATTTGTACTTGTTTATAAATGCACAAGTTTTAATGTCCCCTCATTTGAATTGAGTGGACTCTTGACTTGTACAACGTTAAAAACTCTTGAGATTCACTTGAACTCATGAGATTCAGTTTATTGGATGCAGGACTGGGAACAATGGCCAGTAGTGTATCTTGGTTTCAGATTAATTAATAGATGTCTTCTCTTTCTATTGTTCAATCATTAGCAGTTGAAGAAACAGCTAACCTGCCTCCTTCTCCACCCCCATCACCTGCGTCAGAGCAGACTGGAACCCTAGAAGAAGGTAAGAATTTCCTTGGGTCGCATTCACAACGTAGGTGCATTTTTAAGAGGAGAAATCCAGGAACCCTGGTGAAAGAGAAAGAGAGGTAGGAAGAAGATTCTTTAAGTCTTAACTTATAGATTGAATGGGTGGGGTTTCAAAAAAACAACTGAAAGAATATAACCATGCAGGCTTAATTTAAATGTGTGTGTGTGTGTGTGTGTGTGTGTGTGTGTGTGTGTATTTTAAAAATATCAATGAATATGAACTATGTACGTTTTCTTTCTATTCTATGAATATTTTAAAATGCCATGCTAGCGTTCGCATTTCAAACAGAAAAAAGTTCCTTAGATCTATTCATACTGATCCTGTGGCGAATAATGTTCTTTAAAATGGGTGTTCTATGCTCTTACTAACAAAATCATTCTTTCAACATCTGAGCCAGGCAAGCTTCATTAAGACACAGGGCATCTAGCGGAAGAGGATGCTAAGGTTCTATTTTAACTATAAGAACGTTTATGTTTCTAGAATTTTTGACAGATGAATTTCAGACTTAAAGTAGGTGAAGTGTTTTTCTAGCCCTTTATTACCAAGTGGCTAAAAATATTCTAGACTGAAATTCTTCCTTTCCAACTTGTTTCAGGTCTATCTTTTAATACAAAACTTGTCTGGTGCACTAAAACTGAAAAACTCATTAGATTTTGAAATATTCTATTTGTTCCGAGTTTATATATAAAGAAGAAACAAACAGAATTCTATTTGCTTTATTGTATTTGCACTTATTCTGTGAAGATATGTTTATAAGGAACATATAGACGCCAGGAGTGTGATAGAGAGATTTCTTCAAATAATATTGCAACTCCTTTTCCCTTTTGTACACCCATAAGCTAATTTATTTCTGCGTGTAAGTCTATGTGTAAGGGCACAAGGAATGGCCTTGCAGTGCAGAAGGAAGAGCCACTAGAAAGGCAACAATTGGATAAGCGGGTCTCGAAGCCAGGTCAAGAAATTAGTTTGAATAAATGTCTCAGAAAGGCCCCTTTGCTAATTCTTAGTAAGATAAAGTGGGGGAAGAGAAGCACAGTCATACTTGCAATATTCAGTTACTATAACTGTTACAATAAAAATAATCCTGACCTATATGGCTCCCTATCTTGTAGGGAGGTCCATTGGAGCAGTCCATTTCTTTTGTAGGTTTAAAATGTGAGATTATGATGAAACTGTGATTTCCATTTCAGCCTTAACGTCTCAAATTGTGGGCTTGCAAACAACCTAGGTGGGGACTACAGGATTTTAAAGAACTGGTTGTGTTTGTGCAAGCACAAGGGGAGTACTCTCGCAACTTGTTCCACGGGACTGGTTGTCTTATCGAAATCATTCTTAGTTACAGAAGCACTGTGATTTCTAGCTGGTTTACTAACAGCTAATGACTTCTGGTATGGGACTAAATCTGAAGACCTCTGAATATCTGTGGAAGTGCATATATTAGGAAGGGTCAGTATTTTTATCCATTAATTAGCATTTGTAGGCTTTCAAAATGGAAAGGGCTTGTTAAGTGGTAAGAAGAAAACTAAAAAATGATTACTTTGCCTGTAATGCTGATGAAATTAGCCTCAGAAAATGCAGTGAAGTTTATTCTAGTAAATCTAGGTTAAGTGGTAAGTGTTTAGTTGTTAGTAAGATTATAATAACTTTTAGTAAGTAGTAGTTTCTTAATTATCTAATCCTAAACCCAATGAAAAACATTAGTTTTATTCATGAATGAGGCACATAACTACAATTATCATTTTTACAGTATCATAAAGTTTGACAATTTTTGCTTTAAGGTATTAAAGAGATTGTAGTCTTACAAATATTCCATTTAAATATGCAGAAAGGCTATTAGAATATATGTAAGATATATGTAAGAAAAAGAAACTGCCCTAAAATATTTTTTTAAACATAGAACATCCAGGCCAAACTTACAAAAAAATTGCTACATTTTCTATTTCCATAAATGCTATTTTTCTCAGGGAATTACAAGATAAATACAGGATGAAATTATCGGTACTGTATAAACATTTTTCAGCCATCTGCATGATTTAAAAGAGATTTCATAACCAATTCTAAGCACTTTTGGACTGAGTTGTTTTGCCTTTTGAAATATGGACACTTGAAATTAAAGTAATTCAAAGAGAGTTATACACTACGGTCACAAACAATAAAGATTTTTGTTAAGATCAGTTTTCCTTAAGACCAAACTTCTTTGAGATTATTTTGAACTATAGCAATAGAAAAGAAGAAATGGATCTTAGCAATTGCTTGTGTTAAAACAGCTTCACACGAAGTGCCAGTTGCCTAAACATATCCCATTCAATTGTTTCCATAATAATCTTTTTACTCCATGCAAGCAATACTCATTTAAAAAAAAATGGAAGTTGAAATAATCATTACATTTATTTTAGAGTCCAGTGTTTCTCAACCTTGGCTACTTGAAGATGTCTGGGCTTCAACTCCCAGAATTCCCCAGCCAGCGAATGCTGGCTGGGGAATTCTGGGAGTTGAAGTCCGGACATCTTCAAGTTGCCAAGGTTGAGAAACACTTAAGACTATGTGGAAATCTGCATTTCAGAAGGTGAACTTGGCAATAGAATACTATAAAATCAGTTATATTAACATAATTATATTAACAACCTACTCTTTATCATTTGTAGAATGTTTATCCATGTTTTAATCACGTTTATTGCTATGATTTTATTTATGTTTATTTTTGTGATTTCATCAGTTATACATTTTAAATCAATAATTTGAATGAATTATATGAAATTAATATGACTAATTTTGCTTCGTTCATATTTCCTTTAACAGAAACTTGTAATTGGATACCTCCATACCTATAGGGATCAATCTATACCTTCATTGTCTTTTTTAAAAAAAGAAACAAGTTTTTAAAAAACCTTCTAAGCAATATCATTATTAGTTCTCTGTATAAGGTAGGATGCGAAATGCGAGTTTTGTCATGTCAAACAATGTTTGATGAGGTAAAGAATTGTTGCATTAGGTAATAATATGCAAATATATCTTTAAATATATTGATTCATATTGACACCGATATTGCTGAAATGGAACTATCGATTGATAGTCATTTAGATTCCTATTATTAATTTATCTTTAAAATGAGGGTGGAAGCTGTTGAATGTTGTTTCAGTTATCACAATTATCTTTCTTGCAGCTCCCAGAAATGGTCCCAAAGAGAGCCAAGTGTGTATTGAATATATTAAATATAACCAGGTTGGAAAAAGACATGTTACTGAATTAGCTAACGTGGAAATGAATGACCTTTTCTCTACTATTATTCCCATGTGCACTTAAATTATTACATAATTTCCATTGGCTCAGTTTCTTATGATAAAATACTATCTAAATTACTCCCTTGGCTCGTAGGAAGCGGCCTTCTTTTTTCTTGACATTTTATGCAGCATGCCAAATGTATTTAACTGTTATTGGTCTGTATTCAGAGGAAACTTCCACTGTGACCCTAAAATTGGCTTTGAAACGTTCTCTTGCTTTTCCACTAATTTAAGTTTGTATAACCCTAGAGCTGATTAATCTCCAGGAGTTTTGAGGCTCTCAAATGCCAAATGTATTTAACTGTAGTTTACTCAGTTTTTTTAAAAAAAATATGAAATATTCCTGGGTTACTGTGACTCAGTAGATCAAGTTGTTCCTAAAGTTCCAACTGGTAATTTGAATTCGTTATTTCTGTTTTTAAAAGTATCTATATCTGTAATAGTGAAAATTCTGCTTCTAGAAATTAAGTACAAAGTAAGAATATTTCTTAGGAACCATGGAGCTACCGGTATAATTCAAATATATTTATTCAGACTGTGGTTGTGTTTTTTTTTTTTGGTTCAAAAGTTTTATTTCTTTTCAAACAAACATTTCATCATTCCTCAATCAGTAAGACATCAAAGTACAATTTTTTGTGTGTCAGAATAGTTCTAGTTAACCACCAAATTCTTGTCTAGCCTAATGTATACCAGACTGTGTTTTAAGATCATCATATCCATTCTCTACCACAAGTTGCAAGAAAGCAGTCTACACATTTATCGTTTCCTTCAATTTTGAATATATATCGAGCCGTTTTCTGAAAATTCAAATTAATAAAAACAAATTCAGCATGAGCACTTTTATTAGAGCTACTAGTACAGGCGGAAGGAAGTCCTGCTGTATATAACAGCAATTGCTTCTTGGTAGCTGTTCCCAAATTTCAGCCAAGTAGATTAAATTGTAGAGTTTGAGTTATGTAAGTGGTTGTTAACGTCCATATAACCAAGGGTGGGTTGCTCTCAGCATTGCTGCTGGTTCGGTGTGCGCAAAAATTTTGTGCACGTGTGCACACTCGCTTCACTCACGTGCTCACCAGAGGCACACTCGCTTCACTCACGTGCTCACCAGAGGCACACTCCACATGCATGCGCGTTTGCTCATAAACAGGTCTGCGCATGTACAAAATGTTAAAAAATGGGGAAAAATTAATGTGTGCAATGAAAATTGTTCTGTCCATGTGCAGAACCGAAAATCAAGATGGCGGCCCCGTAGGAGAACCGGTTTGGGGGCATGGCAGGCCTAGGTCGTTACTTTTAAAGCCCTACATGGTATTGGACCTGGCTACCTGAGAGACCGCCTCCTGCCATTCACCTCCCGACGACCAATAAGATCGCACAGGTTGGGCCTCCTCCGGGTGCCGTCGACCGGACAATGCCGGCTGGCGGCTCCCCGAGGGAGGGCCTTCTCTGTAGCAGCGCCGGCCTTATGGAACGAGCTACCCGCGGAGATCCAGACCCTTACCACTCTCCCGGCCTTCCATAAAGTGACCAAGATCTGGCTGTTCCGGCAGGCCTGGGGCTGTTAATTAATATCCAGCCCCACTTGATTGAATGGATGAGGTATTAATTTTAAACAATTGTATTTTTTTTAAAAAAACATTTTTTAAATGTTTTTACTTTTGCTGTGAGCTGCCCAAAGTCCCAAGGGAGTGGGCGACATACAAATCTTATTAAAGTTGAAAGTTGAAAGTGGGTCACTGCCGGTTCCAGTGACCCAGGCTGCCAAATCACTACCGATTCAGTTGAATTGGGCTGAACTGGTAGGAACCCACCATTGCATATAACTTAGTCCTCACAGTACTAGTGCTGAAAGATAAATTTATTTCCAACAAATAGAGGAAGAAAGCAAGCAATCTTTAGGTGGCGCAGTGGTTAAATGCAGCACTGCAGGCTACTGCTAGATCAGCAGGTCAGCGGTTCAAATCTCACCGGCTCAGGGTTGACTCAGCCTTCCATCCTTCCAAGGTGGGTAAAATGAGGACCCAGATTGTTGGGGGCAATATGCTGACTCTCTGTAAACCGCTTAGAGAGGCCTGAAAGGCCTATGAAGCGGTATATAAGTCTACTGCTATTGCTACTGCTATTGCTATTTAAGATTTGCAAGCCTATTGTAAAAGTGCCACAGACTTTATCTCCCTTAAAAGAAAGGGCTGGAAGCTCCAATGGCTTGAATATGGTACCCAAAGAGGCACCTTCATGGAAAACCATGTTTTATATTTATTCCAGACTCTCACACCTGACATAATGGTTGTTGAAGTCAACATTTATTTTAACTTTGTCACACCATAAAGAACCAAATCTTAATTCGTGATCTTCTAATAGCCTCTCATTCTGAAGGTTCACCCATTCTTTTAACCAGGCCAAACAGCAGGCATCAAAATACAATTTCAAATCTGGTAGGCCCAGGCCCCCTCTATTCTTAGCATCTTGCAGTAGCCTATGTCTAATTCTTGGATTCCCCCCCTCCCCCCTTTGCCATATAAACTTTGAGATATCCTTCTGCCGTTGTTTAAATGGAATATCAGTTGCAACTATTGCTGGTCTCTGAAACAAAAAGAGCGTATTTGGTAAGACATTCATCTTAATTACAGAGATTCTGCCCAATAGAGATAACTGCAATTTATCCCATCTTAGTCAGGTGACCACATCAGGGGGCAACAAAACCTATTAAAACAGGAATAGGAGATATAAAATCACAGTAAAGAAAAATCTGCATTAATACATTCATAGAATTGCATTTCGCCAATATATCCTAAATGTTCTATCTTTTAGATAGTCTTTGATATGAAAGAGGGAATCTTGCTGGTAATATGCATGTTCATTCTTTGAAAGAAATATGTTAACGATTCTGATTGTTTCAATATTTCTTAAATTTTAAAATAGGTGCTTCCATCAGGCCTTGCTTCAGAGTCTAGGTTACAGTCAAATAAGATATTGTATATCTTCACTACAGGGGTGGGTTCCTGCCAGTTCTAACCTCTTCTATAGAAGAGGTTCCACAAATCTACCGTGCTGTTTAGAACCGGTTCCAGCTCCCTCTCCCCGCCCGTCCACACCATGCTTGTTCCACCTGCCGCTCACTGATTGGCTGGCTCACCTATCGCCTGGCCGCCTCTAAGAGTCCTATTTAAACCTTAGAGTCTTAAAGCTGTCAAGTTTGAACACCCCTGGGGTTTTTTTCCTAAAGGGTTAGGGGTGCAAGGCTCTTGTAACTTGATAGCTTTAAGACTTGCACACTTCAATGCCAGAGTTCCTGAGCCAACATGACTGGAGGAGGAATTCTGGGAGTTGAAGTCCCCAAGTCTTAAAGCTGTCAAGTTTGAACACCCCTGGGGTTTTTTTCTTCTAAAGGGTTAGGGGTGCAAGGGTCTTGTAACTTGACAGCTTTAAGACTTGCGTGCTTCAAATGCCAGAGTTTCTGAGCCAACATTTTGGTTGCTAAGCAAGAGCGTTGTTAAGTGAGTTGTCACCACATTTTACAAGTTGGCCACACCCACCCAGTCACATGACTGCAAAGCCACTCCCACTCGATCACATGACTGCAAAGCCACTCCCACTCGGTCACATGGCTGGCAAGCCACTCCCACAAAGCAGGCCACACCTACAGAAGAAGTTCTAAAAAAATTTGAAATCCACCACTGCTTCAGTAGCTGGAATGCCATCTAGATACAATTTTTCTGTGAAACCTCCTATATCTTACCATGGAATCCAGCTGTTAGAAATGTGCTCTGGGGAAAAAAAATCTTCTACAATGTTGTATCATATGAATTGTTCATTACTTTTATTATATTGTGCCAGCCATTTCATAGACTTAACAAATTTAAGGAATGCAATGGTTTCTTACCCACTGAACTTTCGAAGCATTTGTCTGAAGCTTTTCTTGGCCTGCTTGAACTAGAGATTAGAGAGAACAATATCTAGAAATAGTATTTGTAAACTGAGCAGCCCAAGTACAAGGAGACTTGTTAAAACCTTCAAAGCACAACTTGGTAAATGATTCTGAATTCACTGATAAGAAATTCTGCCTGTAGTGAAATTACTTTGATCATAAGGTGATTTTGTATGAAAGATATTCCCAGCTTGGCCTCTGAAGCAGAGGTTGGCGTGGATTTATATAGCCTCAAGATGCCCTTCTGAGGAGAGGGTTGATTTCATTTCAGCAAGGGAACATTGATGAGTCCTCATAGTTCTGTACCATATGTTATCATCAGAACTATTTTAGCATTTATAAACCTTGTTAACTGGAATTGTGGATAATTCTGGTTAATGCTTTGCATTATTGAACTAGTGCTGGTTGCAGCATTTAATAAACTCCTCTTAAAATGCAGAGGCCAGGAACCTGTTTTGAAAGGAGCCGAGGTGGCGCAGTGGTTAGGGTGCAGTACTGCAGGCCACTTCAGCTGACTGTTATCTGCAGTTCAGCGGTTCTAATCTCACCGGCTCAAGGTTGACTCAGCCTTCCATCCTTCCGAGGTGGGTGAAATGAGGACCCGGATTGTTGGGGGCAATATGCTGACTCTGTAAACCGCTTAGAGAGGACTGAAAGCCCTATGAAGCGGTATATAAGTCTAACTGCTATTGCTATTGCTAAAAGACAGCACTTGGAGGCTGATAAAAGTTAACTTGGCATCTGGGTTCCCTTTCCAGACATCAGTTATATCCCCTGCCTCTTTCTGTATATGACTATATTAATCTTAATAATATCCAGAACATCGATTTCACAAGAGCAGAAAGATCGATGAAATATGGTAATCTTATCTTCCCTACTTTGGTGTGGGGCATTTATACCATGATATCTGCATAAAACAAGATGTTCCCATGTTTGTCTTTAACTTTTGCCAATTGCACCTCAGGATATCAATGTAACAGCACAGCAGCCAGTAGACACTGTTAACTGACCCTTTTTCCAGTTAAAGAATAATAATTCAGTACAAAACCTTAGATAGGAATTTGAATATAAGTAAAATAAAGTGCTTTTTCTAGATATACATGGTAGAAAATGAATTCCTGCAATTGCAGGAATACCATTGTACAATTGAAATGAGTTCTGTAGTTGAATTTGTTTTTATTAAAACATACTGTTTTAATTTATTGCAATAGTCCACAGCAATATCATGCCCCTGCTTGGCATTCCTTCCCGTTTAAATCTCTGAACTGGAAAAAAAAAGATTAAAAGGCATGTACCAGTAGTGAGCCATGCTCAACTGCTGGCCTCCCAGTAACTACTCAAAGCAATCCAGATGTTGATACAGGCTTATTATATGGCTTGGCTTATTCCACAGTATGCCCATCTTTCCATCAACTCTTGAGTTGCTCCCAATCAAACTTTAAAAGACATATAAAAATCACACTTAATCGTACTTCACGTTTTAAATCCATTGAACACATTTCGTCTATCTTTATCTTTTTTTTTTTAAAGAATCCTTGTTTATTTACTAAATGAATAAATTTCAGCCACCTAATGTGAAACCAGCGCATTGATATTAAGTAACAAAATAAGCAAGGCATGGAAAATTGGAAACAGTAGTCAGAGCCACATATGGTAGCCACCTGAAGCGGTGTCAGCATTTCGGCACCGAGTGCTGAAATGGGAGCATGTGTCATGCGCATGCACACCAGGCAGCTGCTTTTTCGGTTCCCGCACGCATGAAGACCCAGCTGGCCAGTGTGCTGGAACTTGGAAAACGGGCGATGGCTCACGTGCCTAGAGAGATGGCTCTGTATGCCACTTCCGGCACGTGTGTCATAGGTTTGCCATCACTGACCTAGAGGATTTGTAAACATCCCATTTACTTAGCACACCAGAGTTGGACAGGCCTTTCAGGTAGCAAGCAAACCACAGTGTGTGGCTAGTGGGCAGCATTTGTTTCCGTGGGATGGAAATGGTAATGCCTGCCTTTTCGCTTGTTTACACAGAGTAGAGTTGAAAAGCCACATATTCTCTCGTCATGGTATTTTTACGTATTAGCTTGCAGGTATGTGCAACTAAAAGTGTTCTGATCCCCTCCTCCGTCCAGTAACAAATGCCAAGACAAGCTTAACTGGAATGCCCTTTAATAGCAAGACACCAAAACCTCGGTGGCTGAAAGCCAAGCAAAACAAACAGATAAGGACCTTGGCAGCAACTCAAACAAACTCAGGCAGCAATAAACATAGATAAGGCGTGGCAGCAATCCAGCCTGCCAAGCTCCCAGTACTGTCCTCCGACATTCAATCCTGTGTTGACTTCTGCAAAGAGGGCCGTGTGCACAAGTAGCTTTTTATAGTCTGGAGAGGAGCCTAATGACCACCAGCTGAGTACAATCACCTCCTGTAATTGCGTAATTGTTCCTGACGCCTAGTAGCTCTTCGATGGCGTGCATCCAGGAACAACTCACTACTGGCCTCCGGCTCGCTCTCCCTTGTCTCCTCCCCACTGGTCCAAGGCTCAGGTGCCTCCTGGTGGCCAACCAGCCTCTCTGCGCCCTGCTCGGAGTCGGAACCCTGTCCAGGGTCCTCCACATCCTCCAGAGCTGATTCATAGGGCCCCTCACTGTCGGAGTCTGGTGGCAGCTCCAACGGCACCTGCTGGTCCACAACACAAAAGTATTTGGAGTCAAGAACTAATAGTAATAAGACATTCTTTTTCCCAGGCCAGAGATCAAATTGGACTTTTAGTAGAATCCTGGGCTCTTCGAAGTCTGTGGAACCAGGGAAAAAAAAAAAAATAATAATCAGGAAGTAAAGGCTCCAGTGTTAAACTGCATCTGAAAAGACTCAGGTTCAAGCCCTGATCAGTTTCAGAAACTTGCTGGATGACTTTACTTTGGGCATTTTCTCTTAGTTCAACTTAGCTCAGAAGACGGTTATAAGAAAAACATTAGGCGAGACTGCCATTGGTATCGCTTTGAGAAAAGTCTAGAGTTACATGTGATTTATATACTCTGTTGGCACTAAGCAACATATATGCAAAGTTAAATGCATGCAATAATGCTGTAATAAGGAAATGAAAATATGGGCAAAGTGAAGGAAAAATATGTACAATTTAATGACATTAAAGAGTCACTAAGAGCCGAGGTGGCGCAGTGGTTAAATGCAGCACTGCAGGCTACTTCAGCTGACTGCAGTTCTGCAGTTCGGCTGTTCAAATCTCACCGGCTCAGGGTTGACTCAGCCTTCCATCCTTCCGAGGTGGGTGAAATGAGGACCCGGATTGTTGTTGGGGGCAATATGCTGACTCTGTAAACCACTTAGAGAGGGCTGAAAGCCCTATGAAGCGGTATATAAGTCTAACTGCTATTGCTATTGCTAAGTTTAAATATAATAAAAAGTACATCAGTTTAGTATTGATAATAAGATGACTGCCCATGAATTTAATAGTTTTCCAATTTGGTCTCATTAAAAGTTACACTGTAGTGACCATTCTTGGAAGGGGTCTGAGGGACACATCTAAGATCCGAAAACCATGTAGACTTGATTCTCCAGCTTCTTTTTTCTTCCTCTACAATTCAAGTGTAATTCATCTTGTGGCTACCCTACCAAAAGTGGATGGGTAATCTGCAGCAAATTCAAAAGAAGGAGAGGGAATGAGTCAGATCTCTTTTGAGTCTTAATTCAGCAGGGCCTACAGCTGTAGCTTCCTTTTTCTACTTTCATAGCTTAGTTCACCTATCTATAAGAATGAGTGGATATGTTTGTACTGCTGGGGGGGGGAGTAAGGTACCTAATGCAATTTTAATAGAGCTAAGTTGAATATAGATATTATTGTGTTTAGATTTCAGTTGGCAAGATTTCCTGAATGGTGGCTGATCCGTTTAGTCAAATAGAGTTAGTCATAGAGATCCACAAGGCAATTTTATCCTTTTGTCTTTAATGCACTTCATGAGGCTAACTGAGAAATAAATAAGTTGAATAAAAAGAGAGCTTTTATTTTAAGCATATATGTCTTTGAATAAAAATTTGAAGGGTGAGTTGCAAATTAAGAGCTACATTTTCAAAAGTATTAACTGTAACTAGAAGACATTTTCATTGTTTTTTCTCCACCAGAAATTATCTTTATTAAGTTGTTTAATTCAATAGTCTACAACAGCAGTTAAATTAAATATTCCTTTGTGTAAAATTATTTGCTCTTCAGCTACTATCCTAATAACGATTGTGCCAGAACCAGGGGTGAGTTTCAGCAGGTACGCACTAGTACGGGCATACCGGTTGGTGAAATTTAGCGTGCCTTCCCGTACCTGATCTTCCGGAGGCCCTGTACCGGAATGCTCTCTCCCCTGGCCTGCCCCCTTGCTCCCCCGCCTGCCTGGTCACCTCTCACTCGCTCACCCTGCCCTTCCACACCATACTTGCCCTGCCCACCCACTTTTTTTGCCTGCCCAGCTGAGGCTCTGAGGCTGCAGATGTATATATATATACATACATACGCATACGCATACGCATACACATACAACATTTGACTCTCAGTAGGGTAGAAACAGAGGTATCTGACTTCCCTACCTTCATCTCACATTATAATAGATTTTTGAAGTATTCCTCATTATCTTTTTCTGTGGAAAATATTGAGAATAGGTGCAGCTGATGATGTCCTGTTTTGAATTCTGACTCACTTCATGTGTAGCCGGTTCTAAGATTACACTACTTTCATTTTTACAATGTAGTTTTACAACCTATATTTTTTCAATCGCCATATCCACCAGGAACCACAAGTCATTTTAGTTCTGTCTTTCTTACTTGAAAACAGATGCTTTGTTTAATTCTCTACATGGTATCAAAATGCTCTTAACATTTGGGGCTGTTTTGCAATGTTTCTTCCCCATTTACCAATACAAAATGAATACTATAGTTCCAAGTTATTTTAACTTAGGTAGCTTCTAAACCGGAATGATCAAGTGGTTTTGGTCTGGTTCTAAAAAAAAGTAGAATCATCAGTAACTCTATAGTTAAATAAATTTAGATGTAACCATAGATCACAACTAGCTTTATCAGAGAAAGAGGCAGAGAAACAGAGAGGGGCGAGACCACAAATTGTTGTTTGGCTATTGGGATACTTAAACCATACTTTTTTAAGGTAAAAAAGTAGTATGTTAAGGCAGGGGTCTCCAACCTTGGCCACTTGAAGCCTGGAGGACTTCAACTGTCAGAATTCCCCAGGCAGCAAAGCTGGGAATTGAAGCAAAGCTGGCTGGGGAATTCTGGGAGTTGAAGTCCTCCAGGCTTCAAATGGCCAAGGTTGGAGACCCCTGTGTTAAGGCATTGGGAGCCATAGAAATTAAGCCATTTTTTTTAAAAAAAGTAGCGTGTACCAATTTTATATTACTTGAAAAAGATAAACATAAATGTGAAGCCTCCATACATAAATGTTTAATACATGTATAGACCATATAATATCTGTTAATCTTGAAGCTGTTGCCTCATTTTTCCATGCTTTCCTTCTCCTTCCTGCTCCCCCAAAGAAGAAGAAGAGGAGGAAGAAGAAACAGTCAAAGGTTCCGTGGCTGGTGACCCCAAACCTGAGGCTTCCCTTGATGAGAAGTATGAGAAAAGGAGTGAGCCTGCTGAGCCTTGGGAACAAACAGAGGGTTTCTCAGAGGCCCAGCAGGATTCCCTCCCTGAAGATCAAGTGGATCACAATGAGGAAAATATAATCCTCATTGGGAAGGAAACCTCAAAAGCAAAACTGCCTTCCTCCGGTGAGGAAGGTATGCCTGCATTAGGGATCTGCATGCCTTGGCTGCATAGGACCTGCTCTTCAGTTTCCTCCCCATTCTCTCGTTGGCTTTTCTTCCCATCGGTTTGTCCTCATGGTTAATGCTCTTGTTATTATGCTTGAAGAGTGTGCACATGGCGAGCCAAAGGCCGTACGATGACATGGTTTCCCACCACTGCAGTAGATTCCTGACTTTTTTTAAGAGCGTGCTTTTTTCTACTCATGATACCATTGGCAGTGCAGCCAACCTGATATGCCATCCCTTGTCCCGCCTTGTTGCCGATGTGTTTGCCAGTCACATTGCTGATATTTGTGTCTTTATATCTATATATTTCATTTCATTTTGGTACGGAGGTTCATCTGTTTTTCATTTCAAGAAGCAAACTGATCAAACCCTGACTAGGGCGCAAAATGCTTACTTTGCAAAGTTTGTGCTGTGCAATCTACTTTCGCTTATGCTTCAATACATTCTGCCTCAATTTCCCCAAGGCTGTTGCTGCTTATATCATATCTTTACCATTCATTGCAGCCCACCATAACCCTTGTTTGCCATTGGCAGGATTTTGAGTTTGCATCTGTTTTACCCTTCTTTCCAGCTGTTTATCTGAGTGGAAGTCCCAGTGTGAGAAGAAAATCCACACGAATCACGTTGGGTATTATAGCGAAGGACTAAATATAAAGCTCATACATTTTCATTGACTTATATTGCTTATTCTTAATAAACCAGATTAAAGGTGATCCAGATATACCCTCACATTTCTCTGCACGTAGCAACACAAGCCATTGAAAAAAAAATTGTACACTGGTTAAACCTAATTTTCATTCAAGGAATATTTGTGGGAATATTCCCTAGTTAAGGCTCTCGTAGCTGAACATATATCACAACAGCTCCAACTATTACAGAATTAACTTTGCTTGTTCTTACCTAACTAAGGATTCATCATCCCTTGACTATATCAACAAACAGGTAAACCAAGCTAGTTGTGATAGGGAACATACTTGAACCTAATCCCAAGTAATGAGAATTTTGTGATCAGGATAGTTTAGTTTGGGATGCCAGCACTGGAAAGGATTAATGTTCTCTTCTTCCACGTGATCTTTCCTTGATTACATTTCCCCTCCATAGATATTGGACTCCTTAGTTTACTATTAATGTTTTTTTTAAATGAAAGATTCCAGTAATTGTTGAATCTTCACATCGTTTGTGTCAAAAGTGACTTATCTGATGAAACATACAATAAAATAATTGAAAATAAGTTATTTTGCTGACTCACTAGATAAGACTGGCGGGGGGGGGAGTAAGAATGACATTCATTTTGATGTACATTAAATGAATTTAGTGAATTCATTTATTCCCTTAAATCAAGGGATAATTTGAAATTAATTGTCGAAGATGATAGATTCCCATGCAGACTTGATAAACTTGAAAACAGACTAGGTTATCTTTGTGAGTCCATTCAACAGAATGTTTTTGAGCCAAAACTAATTTGCCACGTTCACTGATGTGATCTAAATTGTTTGTAATTTTCCTAGGAAATAATTAATGTTTGGAATGAGGTGTAGTAGAATGTTCACTGAAAAAATCAACCTTTAATGAAGGGTTCTAATAATAATAATAAAAAAAATAGGAAATAGGATAACAAAAAATCGGACTATCCAGTGACTTATCATATGTTTACAACATTGTGTAAGACTTTGGTGGGTATTTACACAATGAGAATGAGAGTGGGGGAAGGGAGAGAGAGAGAGATGAACTTAACAAACACTTGAAGTAATTCAAATGTAGACCTAGCTTTTGGGATCATTAGAAACCAAGCAGAACCTTGAAAATTAAGATACTTTACTACATGTCATCTTGTCTCTCAGTCTAATGCGTGTATTTTAATTTGGAAAAAGGAATTGGCAAATATCAAGAATGCCCAGCTGGCACAAGTTCTCTGGGTTTTTAGTTATGAATCTTTACCAGCTCTATCAGCAGGAGACAGGGATTGATCCTAGGATATTTCGGATGCTGAATTTTTCATCTTGGAAGTGCTGAAGTCTATGGGAAATGTAAATAATAAAGATCCAATGCTTTTTTCTCACCATGTCTTTTGGGGGTCACAAAATGCCCTGTGCGGAATATTTGAAAGAGCGTATTTGAAAAGACATTAGTGCAGTGTTTCTCAACCTTGGCAACTTGAAGATGTCCGGACTTTAACTCCCAGAATCCCCCCAGCCAGCATTCGCTGGCTGGGGGATTCTGGGAGTTGAAGTCCGGACATCTTCAAGTTGCCAAGGTTGAGAAACACTGCATTAGTGCAAGCAAAGCACTGCCATTTGAGACAGCTGTGTCCCCTTGAAAGCTCTCCTGGCTGTTTTGAAGGTTGATCCCTAGATGTTTCTACCTTCCCAAGCCTACACACCTCTTTTTCCCTAGCAGCTCTAACAGACGTACACGTAGGTGCGGAGAAGTAGAGGCACCTGTTGAAAGCAATCATGACAGCTTCCCAAATGATGCTACTATACTTAAATGCTTTGCTTCAAGCATACTTGTACCAGCATACTTTATGAATTAGTTTTTTATGAATGCTTTGCTCAGGCATTCCATTTATTATTATTTAATCATATATTTCTAAATTGTTTTTTTCCCCCCCAAGGCAGAGATCCTTTCCCATTATGGAAGATTCAAAACAAAGCAAGCAAAAATGTTTTTTTTCTATGTTTCCAGGCAATATATGTATGTCTTTTCTTAGCTTTTTTTTTTGTAGAACTGTCCATCCACTGGCTAAAAAGTAGACACAAGCTTCCTTTCCAACCAGAAGCAATATATTTTTGTTTTGAAGCTCAGCTTCCAGAGGAATAAGAAGCTTTTTAAAAAAAATAACTGTTGGAAATCTAGGCATTATGATTCATCAGGGAGCTGATCTGTTTCCTCCACCACCTTATAAAACCCACCGAAATTAATGGGTTTTACTGTACAAATTAAGCAAGTATAATTCTTCACCCAGCACACCATTTTCATTTTCACAAGTCACTGATTCTAACTGCATTTTTAAAAATTAAATATGTTCATTGAGGATAGATTGTTCAAGCACTATTACAATATAGTACAAAACTGCCAGGCTTAAAGATGGCTCATGGTTCATCATCACACTTCCAGAGGTATCTAGTCAATCATTGTTGGAGACAGAATTCTGGACTGGGCATTGATTTCCAGCAAACCATTTATCCCAGGTGTTCATCAGCTAGAAGAACCATTTTTTTTCAGTTCCGACCCAGGAGGCTACTCTGCATATGGAAGCCAATTTCCCAGCGTGAAACGTGATTTTAAGAATTATATTGTGTGGCTTTAAACTGTTTTATTTCACTGCTTTCAGAATACTGTTTATTATTTGATTTCTTTATCCTGAGTGTGAGGAGATTACAAAATCATGAAAGAATTCCAGTGTTGCAAAAGGCAATTTCTCTGGGAAATGAATCAAGGGCAGGAGATTACATTAGAAATACGAGAAATCCTTCCAATTGTGGTTGTATTTTTCCTCTAGTTTTCTCTTTTAGAAAAGTCATTTCCAATATCTTGCTGCTCAGATGTATTGGACAATAGCTCCTATATATTTCACAACCCCCTACTCCCTAACCAGCTTTTCAAATGGAGAAGTTCATTGAAAAGGATACTACTAGCATTTGTATGTTTTGCAGCCCAATTCAGATGCCTCACCGATCCCTTGCCAGTCATTCTGGAGAAATGTGCTCATTTTTAATTATTTCAAAATAAATACGCCTTTTGCTGCATACTGAGCTGAAATGATTCTTACTGAAATAATTAAGAATTCAATGCCAAGATCAGATTTGGTCTTTAAGCATGTATAAATGGGTAGCCATTAGTACACCCTGATGTGTGTGTCTGTGTGTGTATTGTACACACACACACACACACACAGACACAGAGAGAGAGCCCCAATAATTGATTTGGGAGAACTTCATAAAATATTTTGAAAAAGTACTGTTATATAAATTAGGGTTACATTTGCTTCAAAAATGATTTGGAATTACTGTTTTATACCTCACTCAAGTGCAAATACAATGCCTAGTCATTAAAACACACTTGCCTTTTTTCAGTATACCATTTGAGCCCCCCCCCCATCACCACCAAAAAAAAGATGTGGTTGCTGCTATAAATGCTTTTAAAGACGCACTTCTTTAAGAACTTGATTTATTAAAATTAATTTATATTTTCTTCAGGTGTCATGAAAGTCCAAGAAAAAGATATGCATGCTTGAATGAATAGCAGTGAGGTATTGTCCTTGGGGTTGAGAGAAGTATGGAGCCCTTCTTCAGAGTCACTGTCAAATCCTGCAACAGTCAATTTCAATAAATGTTAATGTGTAATATACACAAAGATTAATAATTGAATTCAGTTATTTTTGAATGTTAAATATTTAGACTCGGTTTTTCAGCAATGTTTCAGAGTTGCAGTACAGTGATTTTGTATGAAACAGCTGTAGGTATAAACATTCCATCATCTTGTGTTTCTCAAGAATAGTTTTATGATACTAGATTTTTTTAAAAAATGTATTTAAAAAGCAGTCCCCTCATTTGTGCCAAAAGTTGATTGGTATATCCATTTCAGTTTTACCATGATTTGGCCAGAATCAGACAAAAGGAATTGTGTCATTAAATGGATATATAACTTTGAAATTTAAATATAGCACATAAATGCATTCACACATACAAGCATAATTATATTCATATTTGTTATATTCCAGAATCTTATCTCAACTTCATTGCATGGTAAAGTTTTCTACGGTGAAGTTGTATTTATTTTTAATATAATAATCGTTACAAATGTAACAAAATACAGCGAGGTTTATCAATATAAGATTATTAATAGTGCACTGGGAGAGCCAAAGAATAATAAAGTAAACAGATCTCTAATAGGTTTTTCTAGTTGCATGTAGCCATATTTTTATGACTTTGCCCTGCCACATTATGCTGTAAACTACTTTTATAAATGCTTTCTGTAAAATGTTCTAAAACCCAATGCAACAACTACAGATTTACTTTCAGCCTCGAAGATGGAAATCCATGGACAGGAAGGTACGAGCCTTTTCGCAGCTACACCCTTGAGCACGAAGGAAGAAGAGAAAGGGAGGAAATCCAGTGAGCACCCCGCCCAAGATGCCTTAGTTCCACAGCCAGCAAAAACAGAGACTATAGAAAAGAGAGAACCACAGCTCACAGGAGAAGAGATGACGTTCCCATCTCGGTTGGGAGAAACCTTGGACGCCACTCTGCAAGAGAAAGAAGAGAAGACTTCCACACCTCAAGAGCAAAGAGATTTGCTAACAGAGTTGCATAAGAAAAGTACACCAGATGAAAAGGCCACAGAGACCCAGAAGTCTGCAACAGAAGCATCTCCCTTGGAATCTAAAGACGATCAGATTACTGTTACAAAAAATGACTTTACCTCTCCTGCAAGCATTGGTTCTTCTTCGCTCTCAGAATCTATAGCGGACGTAGGCACAGTAACAAGTGCCTTTTCCCCCGAAACCTTACCAGGGGTTCGACACACGTCTGAACCAGAAGAGAGTAGCAAAACAACAGAAAAGCCCGTTATTACAGAGATTACCAAAGACCTTTCAAAAGATCAAACAATGAGCAAAGGGCAGATGAAAACACAGGAAGAAGATTTTGCAGTAGTGGGCCCCAGTGCCTCACAAAAAGCCATTGTAGAACAAACTCCAAGTCAGGTTCCCCTTTGGGAAGAAGAGAAAGATATGACGGAGGATGAAAGTGATGAAGAGAAGTACTCCATGTCCAGTAAACAGAAGCTCAGAGAATTGGATGATCAGCCTTTTGCTGTGTGTGACCAAAAACCGACCGTTCTGGGTAAAGACGTTCTGGGAAAAGACGTTGATCCTAAAGAAGCATACGATGCACAAAAAGATTTGGGGATAACTGGGGAATCAACGGCGTGGAATGTTAAAAAAGATGAGAAAACCCCTGGTGCTGAGGTCATGGCAGACCGATTCAGTAAAGATTTTTCCCCTGAGAAATACGAAGAGCATTTAGATACCGCTGCGTTACATGAAACCATAGAGAAATCCCCATCTGAAGCACACAAAGAGCCCCAGGAAGACAAACGTTCTGAAAAAGAAGGGAAAGGTAAAGTGTTTCCTGTTGCAGATTCAGATCCCCACCAAATGAGGACAGAAGAAGATAAATCAGGTATGTCTACGTATTTTGAAACGTCCGCTCTTAAAGACGAAGCTGTCAAGAGTGATAAAGTACAGCAAGGCAACGATTACTATGAACTGAGTGATTCGAAAGACCAGACTTATGATATCGACCATAAAAATTCTCTTGCATCTGAAAAGGAGACTGATGAATACCAGCCAGAAGCACACCGACAGCCCAGTCCACCTGCTCATCAAATTGGATACAGTACCCTTGCCCAGAGTTTCCCAGAAGATGAGGCTAAGGAACCCAGCTCTCCTCCAGAAAGAATGTATACTATTGACCCAAATGTGTACGGTGATAAGAGAGAACTCCACAATAAAAATAAAGATGACTTAACTCTCAGCAGGAGCTTAGGGCTTGGTGGAAGATCTGCTATAGAACAGAGGAGTATGTCAATAAATCTCCCAATGTCCTGCTTAGATTCTATAGCCCTGGGGTTTAACTTTGGACGTGGTCATGATCTTTCACCTTTAGGTTCAGATATTTTAGATACGGCTAGTGGAGACGAAGGCGATGATTACTTGCCTGCCACCACCCCACTAATAGAAAAAGCTCCCCGCTTCCCAACAGAAAGTAGGGAAGACGATGATGAAGAAGAAGAAGCAGAAGAAATAGCAGAAGAAGAAGCAGAAGAGGAAGAGAGGATAGAAGAGTCCAAATTTAAAGAATCAGGAGAGATTCAGGTGGAGCCTTTATATGAATCCCCTTTGCTAGCTAAAGATTATTACAAAAACGGAACTGTAATGGCTCCTGACTTACCTGAAATGTTAGATTTAGCTGGCACGAGGTCAAGAGTAGCATCCGTGAGTGCAGACACGGAGGTGGCACAACGGAAATCTGCTCCTTCCGAGGTGGTTGTTGAGGACAGCTCTGCAGTTCAGCAGCTTGTGACTGATGAGGATCACATGACTCTAAGAGCTGACAGTCAAGTAGAAGATTTAGGCTACTGTGTTTTCACCAAATACACGGTGCCATTGCCATCTCCAGTTCAGGACAGTGAGAATTTGGCAGGAGAAAGCTGCTCTTATGAGGAGAAAATGAGGAGAGGTGTAGTTACAGATCTCTCGTTGATAGAAGTGAAGTTGGCAGCAGCTGAGAGATCCTGTGAAGGAAAAGAGGTCTCTGGGGACTCCCCAGTTTGGGGCCAGGACTTTGAACAAGAGAGAAAAGCTATTGATAAGTTAGATACCGTGTTAGAAAAAAGTGAGGAACAAGCTGATGCTAAAGACGTATCTTTTCCTGAAGATACTGAACATGAAATAAAGCTTGGTGCAGAGCTAGCAGGTGTTAATGATAAAACTCTAGTTGAGCCAGAAGAAAAGTCTTCATTAATTAAGGAAGAGGAAAATGCTATTCACGTTGCTGCAGACATAGATAAGGCAGAATTGTCCTGCAAACCAGACTACGATGCTATAAAACATGATATGGATTCTGCTGCTCGGCAAGTGGAACAGGAGTATCAGAGTAAATTAGGAGGTCACATCACTGAATTAGTTTCAGAGCAGAATAAAGAAGATCCAGAGAAGATTCTCTTTGCATTACACCAAGAACCTGATCTATGTGCAACATTGGAATCTAATAATATTAAAGATGCAGCTAAACTGTCTGAAATTGAAATTAAGGAAAAAGGCCCTAAGCCTGATCTGGTGCATCAAGAAGCAGTAGATAAAGAAGAATCATATGAATCAAGCGGTGATAATGGTCAAGTGCAAGAGGGATTGTCTGGAGAAATTTCAAAGCCACCTGAGGGCAAAATACAACGAGAAATCCCACCTTTACCAGAGGAAGAACATGCAGAAAAAAGTATACCGAAAGTTATTCAAGAAGAACCAGCAGAAACTCAAATGGAGAGCATAATGGAACATAAAGTAGATCAGGCAGATAATGTGGAGATAACCAAGACTGAGAATGTTGAGAAGTTGCCGCATGATTTAAAATATGAGAAAGAAAAAGTGGAAGAAGAGCAAAAGGAAGAGATTAAGCAAATGGAAGAACAAGAGGAAGAAGTAAAACACACAAAAGAGGAAATCAAATACAGGGAAGAACATGAAAAAGAGATTAAAAATGTAGAACAGCAAGAGGATGCCAAGCATGTGAAAGAACCTGAAGTAGAGATTGAGAAAGACGAACATGAAGAAAAGACTAAAGAAGAAGAAGAGGAAGAGATCAAGCAAGCAGAAGGACAAGAAGAGGAAAAAGAGAAAGAAGAGGAAACCAGTAAGCAAACGAGTAAAGACGAGGACTTGGAGAGCCCCAGTGAAGAAGTATGTAAAGCTATCCCCGTGGAGATACCTGAGCTCAAAGGAGTCATAGAATCTGTTGTTACGGTTGAGGATGATTTCATTACAATTGTACAGACAACCATTGATGAAGGAGAAGCCAATTCCCACAGTGTTCGCTTTGCTGAAACAGCACAGCCTGAAACAGCCGGAGAAGGTCCCTGTACTGAAGAGCTGGATATGGAGGCAGAAGTTATTGCTCATGTTGAAGCAGACTCAGAAGAAAAGTCTTTGGAACCTCCGGGCTCAGCTGAACAGGAAGAAATCCCAGCAACTGATTACAAGACAGAAACATATGACGATTATAAAGATGAAACAACAATGGATGACTCCGTCCTGGATACCGACAGCATATGGGTGGATACACAAGGTGTGCCTTATGCTTTTTTTCCCATTCGTTTTGCTGTCAATATGCTATCTTAATAATTAAAAATAATCAATGACGGCGCAGTCATGAATGTTATAAAAATAATACTAGCATGAATCAAACCAAATTGTTTAAAAGAGTATATATCCCAGCGAAGTACAAATAACTAATCCTGTTTTTGTTATAATTTACTCTGATCCTGCAGATGATGATAGGAGCATCATGACAGAACAGTTAGAGACTGTTCCTAAAGAGGAGAAATCAGAGAGAGAATTGCGGAGACCGTCTCTTGATAAACATAAAAAAGAAAAACCTTTAAAAACTGGGCGAGGCAGGATTTCTACTCCTGAAAGGAAAATAGCTAAAAAGGAACCTAGCACAGTCTCCAGAGATGAAGTGAGAAGGAAAAAAGGTTTATATAATACTTGCTCTTTTTCCTTTTATGCTGTACCGTGGGTGGCTCATCTGTATACGTTTTCATTAAGGACATACATTTGTGCTAACAGTATGACATATGATCCATACCTCTTCCATCGCTTCACTTTCATGCTGGTGGTAACAGCAAATAAACATACAAATAGAAATTTCATCTTCTAAGATTCATCAATATTGTCAGCATCATGTTATCTACCCTAATAATGTTGGTACTAAGTATCCACGTAGCGGTATTCCTACCTCATTACTTATCACGGCTTCCACGTGAGTACTCAATTCTAATCTTTACTAAAAGAGGGAGAGAGAGAAAGAGTTGTCAGTAGTAGAAGGCTTCATTTAATTTGAATCAAGGTAAACGTCCAACTCTCTGAATCAAACCAGTCAGATCACAGCTAGGTTGAGAGCCTTCAAAACTGAATGTCTCACAAAGATCCCCTTGTACTTAATGTACATTGGTTCTCCTTTCTTTCCATAGCTTCATACGTTGCCCAGCATTGAGGCTCTCTGGGAATGGATCAGAATGACACAGGGGTTACAGATTGGAATAGAAAGAGTTTGCTTTCCCACCCTATTAAATAAATAATACATACATTTTCAGTCAGGTTGTATAATTTTGGAAGGGACGTGTATTTGATAGAATGAAAGAATTGGTGAAAGCCGTAATATCTTAAATATAGATCATGTGGGCATTGGTACACTCAAGTCAGAGTTAAATGGCTGAGTTGGTGCCAGCAGCCAATATGTTGATTTGTTGAAATATATTCCTACTTACAATTTTTTTATTTCTGATTGTATGCTCTTGTTTTCTTGTCTATAGCTGTGTATAAGAAAGCTGAACTTTCTAAAAAAGCTGAAGTTCAGGCTCACTCTCCCTCCAGGAAAATCATTTTAAAACCTGCTATCAAACACACTAGACCAACTCATCACTCCTGTGTTAAGCGGAAGCAGACAGGTGACTGTGCTGTCTTGAATTTATGCAATGTGGCTGGCAAACATAGACATTAACTATTCTCATTATTATTATTATTTGTAGTCTCATTGCTCTATTGGCTGCTCTGATTTTGATTTCGGTTTTTTTCCTCTCTTAAGAGTTTTTCAGCTCCCATGAATGATACTGCTTTTTTTTGTATCATACTCTTTTCATTTATTATTATTCGGAGGCCATAATCATGAACGCTTTATCATGCTTGGAATTCCCAAGTTCTGTAGCTGTTTATTGTTGATAACAGTGTTGTATAAATCTCTCTATTTCGCTTTGTTCTGTTTTTCATTTTTGCTCTGTTCTGGTGGGAAAGTGCAAATGGCTTTGAACCATGTTTTACATTTTTATTTCCTTTATTCTTTTACTGTTTTTCTTCTCATGCATAATAATAATTGCAACATTATTCCACTTTGTATTTATATTGTGTACCGTAACTCTTTTAAACTGATGGCTGATTTGTTTGCTAAAATTGTTATGTATTAAAACACAGAATCTGAAACAAATAGCTATTTCTGAACAGAAAACTTTCCTGAATATGAATATTTGCTTACAGTGAAAAATGAAGAAAATAATGGAAAAGGAAATGAGGGACTATTTGCAGCTGATTATACATCTGTAGTTATTTAGGAGATAGAAGCTTTTGGAGTTGAAGAGATTAATATAAATAATTCACAAGGAGCAACATTTGTGCTAATCCTTTTCAGGACAGATTTGCACTCTTGTCAATAATTGTTAATTGGGTTACCGTGCAAAAATTGATTGAAATATGCATCTTAGAATTACATATTTGGTCATGTATGCTTTTTATTGCAATCAAAGGAGAAATAACCGAATGTTATCCTTGATATCTTTATTTAATATACAGAATCACAGTGCACATGAGATAATGTTACTAATTCCAGAAAAATATTTTTCCTGACAATTCCAAAATATTTCTCCTCTAGTGTTTCTGTGGATATAAGGTTATAAAACTGAAGTGCCAATCCATAATTGATAGATGAAAAGAAACTTGTTAACATATTATATCCATGCATCTCCAATCTAATGCTAAGTAGTAATTTAAAGCCAGAGAGGTTCCTCGTTACCTTTATTGACAAAAAGCTATATTTTATAAAATTGCAGTACACATTTGTCCTTACGGGGCCTTCTGTACAACTCAACCATATATTATCATCTATTGCATTGCAGAACTTTTTGTGACTAATGCATATTTCTCTTGATTGAAAAGGTTGATAGTACATTATATATAATTCAGATACCTAAATGGCAATGTCTGGATTCCCATTACTGTAGGCCTTGACTCTTGGGGTTTTATTTGGGTTGCATATTTTTTTTAAACTATTGATAAAATAAACCTGAAATCATGATAGGTTCAACAGGCAAACCTATTTTTTTTTAAATTGCATCTTTCTTCAAACTTCCAAGAAGTTCTCTATGATAGGAGTCCCCATTTACCTATTTGCAACTGGGCCATGTGAGTGGTAGGCCGGTGCAATCGCAGCCCCACTCACACCTGGCACTCACAGCCCATCCCTCACACAAATTAAGCTGTGCACACACCTGCCTGCCTGCCTGCCTGCCCCTGGCACAAAACCTTCCCCCACTCCCATGCCAGCCCATCAACCCGGAAAGGTTGGGGAATGCTGCTCTATGAGAAGCATCCTGGCTCCCTATGTAAAAACAAAAGAAGACTCCTTTTTCTTTAAAAGTCCTTTTCATTGTCTTGTTGTCTTTAAAGAAGATGGTAGTGGGCAATGAATGTGCCATTTTTCTACTTTGGTGTAAGGCCCATAGGTTTCTGTTCTGACCCCCCTCCTCCGTTCAGTAATGAAAGCCGAAACACACTTAATGAGAATGTCCTTTAATAGCAAGACCAGACTCTCCGTGGCCGAAAGCCAAGTAAACAAACAGATAAGGGCCTTGGCAGCAAGTCCGACAAACCTTGGCAGCAATTCAGACAAACTCTGGCAGCAATCCAGCCTGCCAAGTTAGTTTCTCTTTAGTCAAAGCATTGACTTCTGCAAGAAGGGTGTGGCACAAGCAGTCTTTTTTATAGTCTGGAGAGGAGCCTAATGACCATCAGCTGAGCATAATTACCTCCTGTAATTACGTAATTGTTCTTGATGCCAAGTAGCTCTTCGACGGCGTGCATCCCGGAACAACTCACAGTTGGTTTCTGGATCACTCTCCCTTGTCTCCTCCCCACTAATCCAAGGCTCAGGCGCCACCTGGTGGCCAACCAGTCTCTCTGCGCCCTGCTCGGAGTCGGAACCCTGTCCAGGGTCCTCCACATCCTCCAGAGCTGACTCATAGGGCCCCTCGCTGTCGGAGTCTGGAGGCAGCTCCAATGGGCCACAACAGGTTTCTATATCCAAAAGTAGGGATAAATGCCAGTTAAATTTCCTATGAAGACAGCATTGGGCAAAATGTAGCATACCAGTGGCAACATCTGCCGGCCAATGCCGGCTGTCGACCACCCGGAGGAGGGCCTTCTCTGTGGCTGCTCCGGCCCTTTGGAACGAGCTCCCCGTGGAGATTGCAGACTGCAGTTCTGCAGTTCGGCTGTTCAAATCTCACCGGCTCAGGGTTGACTCAGCCTTCCATCCTTCCAAGGTGGGTGAAATGAGGACCCAGATTGTGGGGGCGATATGCTGACTCTGTAAACTGCTTAGAGAGGGCTGAAAGCCCTATGAAGCGGTATATAAGTCTAACTGCTATTGCTATTGCTATAAACCAATCTTATTTTTTGCATTATGAAAGCCTCAGTTCCCAAAGAATTGCAAGAGACTAATAGAAGACTTAGTTCTAAAATTCCTTCTGTTGTGTCATTTATTGATCAGAATGGATAGTTGCTCTACATGGGGCAGCCCCTGAAGAGCATTCGGAGACTTCAGCTTGTCCAGAATGCAGCTGCGCGAGCGATTGTGGGTGCACCTCGGTACACCCACGTAACACCTATCCTCCGCGAGCTGCACTGGCTACCTATTGGTCTTCGGATACACTTCAAGGCACTAGTCGTCACTTATAAAGCCCTTCATGGTATTGGACCTGGGTACTTGAGAGACCACCTGCTGCCAATTACCTCCAATAGACCGATTAGATCCCACAGATTAGGCCTCCTCCGAATTCCATCCACTGGCCAATGCCGACTGGCGACCACCCGGAGGAGGGCCTTCTCTGTGGCTGCTCCGGCCCTCTGGAACAAGCTCCCTGTGGAGATTCAGACCCTCACCACCCTCCAGGCCTTCCGCAAAGCCCTTAAAACCTGGCTGTTCCGACAGGCCTGGGGCTGATGAGTTCTTGTCCCCGCTCGAATGGTGTGGCTGTTCATTGTTTTTATATTGTGCTATTGTTTTGTCCATGTCCCTTTTTTCCCCTATTTGTATCCCCTCCCCCTCCCTGACCTGGCTGTGAGCTGCCCTGAGTCCCTTCTGGGAATAGGACGGCATATAAATATAATAAATTCAATTCAATTCAATTCAATAATTTACTTCTCAGAATGGAAAATCATAAATAGAGTAATTAATTGCTTAATTTCAATTAAATGATATTTTTTATTCCAAGCAAAACTCAGTAAATAAGAATGATGATAAGCAAATGATGGATTTGGTTGAATATGACACAAACCCATTCTCTATAATTTTCATGACACCATTTGTCTACTGAGCAGAAGAACATTTATTTGTTGATTCTTTATGCCCCATAGAGAATTGTTTATGGTTCTCATTAGCTACTTACGTTATTTTGAGGCAGTTTTTGACAAAAGCTAAACCATATCCCCTACACTAATATTCCAAATTAAACTCAGAATTTACATTGAAACAAAATTGAGGTATCTAATTATCTTTCTACATACATTTGCCTTCAGTGTAAAGGTTGCCAAATATTAAAGGGTTTTGTTTGTTTGTTTGTTTTATTTCCTGGAAGAAGCAGGCAATTTTTTTTTGAATTACAGTTTCAAGAATATTGGCCAGATAGCAAATCTATTTAAAGTTACCTCAGTGTTGATCATCTCAATATCTGTGTACTTTTTCAAAAATCTAGAGGGATAGAACAAATTTACTTTTAAATAAGCAACTAGGGGGAAATGATAATATTATTTTCTTGTATATCTTTCTTTAAAATTTCTTGCTTCTTATAATACTGGAAAAGACGCCTAGAGAGTGGTTGGAGGGCCAGCCGGTCCGAATCTGATCGAACACTAGTAAGAATTCATATTAAATCCTACTTAGTGGCGATAAAAGCGGCAAAACGGCAACATTTTTCCGTTCTTATCGCGTCTGCAGATAACTGCCCAGCCGCCCTGTTTAGGGTGACCCATTCCTTACTTAACCAAGGAACTGGAAAAGACCCCTTGCAGGGTAGGGCTGAAGAATTTGTTCAGTATCTGCAGGATAAAATCACTCAGATCCGGACAGGCTTGGACTCTGACTGGGTAGATTTGGGCGAGTCGACGGGGATGAATCTGGTGGAGACCATCTGGGATGAGTTTGACCCTGTGACCCCCAAGGGCATGGATAGGATTATGGGGAGACTCAGTGCTGCCATTTGTGTGCTGGACTCGTGTCCCTCTTGGTTAGTCTCGGCTTCCCGGGAGGTGACACGAGGCTGGCTCCAGGCGATTACCAACACTTCGTTGAGAGAGGGGTTCTTTCCCACTGCCTTGAAGGAGGCGGTGGTGAGGCCCCTCCTTAAGAAGCCTTCCCTGGACCCAGCTTCTTTAGCCAACTATCGTCCGATCTCCAACCTTCGCTTTGTAGTGAAGGTTGTTGAGAGTGCGGTAGCACGTCAGCTTCCCCAGTTCCTGGATGAAGCTGTCTACCTGGATCCGTTTCAGTCAGGTTTCAGGCCCGGATACAGCACGGAGACGGCATTGGTCGTGTTGGTCGATGATCTCTGGCAGGCCCGGGACAGGGGCTGCTCCTCTGTCCTGGTCCTATTAGACCTCTCAGCGGCTTTCAATACCATCGACCATGGTATCCTACTGCGATGACTCAGGGGGTTGGGAGTAGGGGACACCGTTTTACAGTGGTTCTCCTCCTACCTGTCGGATCGGTCGCAGTTTGTGTTGACTGGAGGGCAGGGATCAACCCCGAGGCGCGTCACTTGTGGGGTGCCCCAGGGGTCGGTTCTCTCATCCCTCCTGTTCAACGTATATATGAAACCACTGGGTGAGATCATCCGTGGTTTTGGGGTATGGTATCATCAATATGCTGATGATACCCAACTTTTCATCTCTACCCCAAACCACCCAAACGATGCCCTCGACGTGATTTCCTGATGCCTGGAGGCTGTGTGGATCTGGATGGGGAGGAACAGGCTCAAGATCAATCCCTCCAAGACTGAGTGGCTGTGGTTTCCGTCATCCCGATTTGTGCATCTTGTTCCATCTTTGATGATAGGGGGAGAAATTCTAGCCCCCTCAGAGAGGGCCCACAGTCTGGGTGTCCTCCTGGATATGCGGCTTAGTTTAGAAGAACACCTGATGGCCGTGACCAGGGAGGCCTTTTACCAGGTTCGCCTGGTACATCAGTTGCTCCCCTTCCTGGATCGGGATGCTCTGTGCACAGTCACTCATGCCCTCATCCTTTCTTGCCTGGACTCCTGTAACGCTCTCTACATGGGGCTGCCCTTGAAGAGCACCCGGAGGCTTCAGCTGGTCCAGAATGCGGCTGCGCGGGTTATCATGGGGGCACCTAGGTGCTCCCATGTTACACCCCTTTTAGGAGGCCTGCACTGGTTGCCAGTTGTCTTCCGGGTGCAATTCAAGGTACTAATTATGACCTTTAAAGCGCTCCATGGCTTAGGCCCAGGATACCTGCGAGACCACCTACTGCCACTGGTAGCTTCCCACCATCCAGTGCGATCCCACAGAGTTGGCCTCCTCAGGGTGCCGTCGGCCAGACAGTGTTGGCTAGTGACCCCCATGGGGAGAGCCTTCTCTGTGGGAGCGCCTTCCCTCTGGAATGAGCTGCCCCCAGCGCTTTGTATAATCCCCGACCTCCGGTCCTTCCGATGTGCCCTAAAAAGTTGGCTTTTCCAGCAAGCCAGCCTGGCCTGAACAAAACAAAATAAATTATTGATCATTGTTAATTTTAATTCGAATTAAAAAAATGTTCTTGTCAATTCTAATTGGGTTTGTTTGGGATATTCTATTTAATTTTTTTTTAACTTTTGTATTATGCGTTTCTTTTAATGTTGTACGCCGCCCTGAGTCCTTGGGAGAAGGGCGGCATATAAATCTAATAAACCAAACCAAACCTACTGTAACTGAATTCAGGAAAATGGTTCAGATCCTGGCATGTTCCGACTAAAGTTGAGTTAGCCATAGTTCCAACACAATAAGAGATTTCTAGCTTATGCTCACAAAGGATTTCCCATAAGGTGGGAAAACTGTAAGGAGACCAGGGATGGAGGTTCAGGGAAACTAGAAGAATCTGCTACTGATCAATAGTTTTTTTCTTTCTTTCATGGAAGTTTGACATTTGTGAATTAGGCCAAACATGAGTGTACTATTAAAGCAAGGGTTGATATGGTATTTATTTTCCAAAAGCCAAGTTTCAAAT